>NC_138311.1:32900000-33015000 GCF_965601325.2 Salmo salar
TAGGTCTGTACAACAACGGTAACATCCTGACAGTGAACAACTCTCCACAACATCAACATAAACAGACTCAGAGGGAAGGGCATCAACTCTCTTTCATCATCATGGTGTTAAACTGTGATACATCTGTTATCCTACTGAGTCTTTCCATACAGTCTACGGAACACCAAGGTTTCATTCCAAACGCAACTGTTCTATCCATCTTAAACACTTCAGTACCAAAACATAGCGATTGTAAGCTTGAAACATGGCTAACTAACAACTATGAATGGTGCTTTATTTCTTGTCCTAGGAGCAGCAGGGGTTGATCTCAGAGAAAGAGACTGAAAATGGTAGATGGTTTCTCTCTAGATAGAGCGGCATGACGTCTGTTTAAACAGCAATCAGCTCACAATCTTGTTCTCTCTGTCGACGGCCTGTGGCTTTAAATACTCATTCACACATAATCATCCCTATTCAAAACGTATTCAAATGACTCATCAGCGCAGTGTTAAAGTAGGACTGGAGTACGTGCAATTACCCATCTCTATAACACGTCTTTTAGCCTAAACTGTGTGTGTGTGTGTGTGCGTGCGTGCGTGCGTGCGTACATAGAGTACGTGCGTACGTGCATGCTGGAGTGTGCGTGTACTGATGTGTGGTGTGTGGTGTGTGTGAATAGAACAGTAGAAGAGACTTAAGTACACTGTTTGTAGTTCGAATCAATATTGGTTAAAGTGCAACATTTAACCCCCTGTCAATTATTAGGTGTGTTTGCTTTTCACACCACAGCCATATTTGTATAAATCCCAATGCATAAAAAAAAGTTTGGACTGTAAGTTGTTTTCAACCGTTTAAGCTACAAACACCAAACCAATTTTAAAATGTGCAGAATTACTCACAATCGATTGCTTGAATACAGCTTTTTGATGCTATTTGTACCTTTTTAACTATAACCGTTTAAAACATGCATAAAGGCTTAATAGACTTCAAGGCAAAAAAGTATTCGCCACCGCTCTTGAAGCGTTTCAGCTACTAACACCAACACAACGTTGAAATGCAAAGAATGACTCTTCAGATGGCTTCAACACAGCTTTTTGCTACCATTCATACTTTATAAACTATAAAGCTTGTTGTATCCCCATTCATTTCCAGGCAGGTCACCCGTGATACAAGTCAGTATTTGACGTCCATCCATGTCCGAAGACGTCGAGAGATGACGTGGAAACCGGCCACTAGGGGCAACAGTAGGTTTGGGTTTTGATAGGGCATTGTAGATGGGGATGACGGATGGATGTAAGCATCTCCCTATCCCAAACCTTAACCCTTACCTTAACCATTTGGAGTTACTGCCTAACCTTGAGAATTTGAATTTAAAGGGGAACTGACAGCATTTTAGCAAGAGGAAATATTATTAAAATCTGTTCATATACACCTCCAGGAAGGATATGACACCACAAGCCAGCACTTAGATATGGTCATTTTCACATTTTCATGAATTCATAGAATGTTTGGGAAGGATGAAGAGTAATGCATTTGTTACATTTCTATAGCAATATAGAGTGTGTTTGGACAATTAGTAGACACTGCAGTAATTAAAACCCAGGACCGGAGAACACGCAGACCGGTGCCCCATAGCCAATCGGAGCTACTGTAAATTAGGCCTATATGCAAATAAGCCATTTGCCACACGGGCCTGTCATCATTCACTTTGACCTGGACTGTGTGTTTACAGGCAGGAGCAACAGTAATACTTTAGACCATTAGAACGCATTCACCAAAAGCTCCAAAATACACCTGAATGGATTTCTGCCAGTAAGTAAATGTCTCCTCTTACGTTTGGGAACTTTACAGACCTATTGATCAAACAACCATGAAAAGGCTATTTCTCCCTCAGTTGCCCATGCACATCAACAACAACAAGATCAACAACTAATGCTAGCCAGAGCGAGATGAGCTAAAATCTAACAAGGGAACATTAGATAACCCCTCTCAAACTTTTGATAAACAATGGGGTATAGTAGCCTGCTCGTCCTTCTGCAGCTTGCCTGCCAATGCATTCTGGTCCCAACCCACGTTTTGACAACTGAATGGGAACTGCCTTCCTGCCCATTTGACCGATATCAAATACATTTGATTGACAACTAAGAGATATGCTAACTGTGGATAACAGTCGTTCAAGTTCAGCATAGCTATCTAGCTAGCTAGCAAAGCGATTCACATTTCTTGCTAGCTAACCAAATGACACCTGCATCTCTAGCTGTAGCAACCAAAAAACAATGAGGGGAAAAAGTCGGTCACTCTCCCACTCCTCCAATGACATGACATCATCCCAGCAGCTAGCTAGCTAGCTAACATTAAGCTCCGAGTTATTAGCTTCCTAAAAAAATTGCTAGCTACATAAATAGATGTGGTAGACCAGGGATGTCAAACTCAATCAATGCACAAGCCATATTGAAAAAACACAATGAATTTACGGGCCAGACATAAGTGATTTGTTTGTATAAAAAAAACGTGCAACCGCAACCTAAGGTGGCCATTGTTTTATAATCTTTTTTTTAATATCTTTTTTTAATTTAACCTTTATTTAACTAGGCAAGTCAGTTAAGAACAAATCCTTATTTACAATGACGGCCTACCCCGGCCAAACCCGGATGACGCTGGGCCAATTATGCACCGCACTATGGGACTCCCAATCACGACCGGTTGTGATTCAGCCTGGAATCGAACCAGGGGATGCAGTGCCTTAGACCGCTGCTAGGGGATGCTTCATATAGCATTTTAACATATTAAAATAAAAGAACAGATAAATAATATTTGTCCAGCTTTTGCTGCTATGCTTGCAGATGTGCATAATATGCTGCGACCCTAATCAAAAAGTATATAGTAACTCCAAATAACAAAAACCTAGCTATAGGTTGTTGTAACATTTAAACTTAAAACATGTTTTTCATTTTTTTACATTGCATGGATCACCGGTGTGGTTGAATGTAGCATTGCTGTATGGTGCACTCAAAATGTCTTGTAGTTGAGCAGCCACCTAGGCTACTGCTCAAATGTTGCTGTAATAGGCCTTTGCATGGTGTTTTGTTTGCCAGTTTAGTTTTTGGGTTATTCATTGTTAAGCTTTAAAAACCAAAGCCAGACTGCAACATTTTAGTAGCCTAGCTAGGACTGCGGCATGTGTCTGTACACCTTTCCTCCGCTGCGCACTGTAAACGTAAAATATTGAGTCATTGATACTGAAAAAGTGCATCCTGAATGGAGGCAGCTACAATGTACCAGACCAGCTGTGATTTACAACCTGATAATATTTTTTGGACTACCAAGAAATGTATTGGTGAAATATATTATTAATCATGCATTGACCTGCATCCATATAATCTACCAACAATGCCTTACTTTATGTCATTGAATTTTCTGTCAAATAGAACCTATTTTAAAACCTCTTATAAAGCATAAGCAGGGAATTTTATATTTTTGACTGATTGTGATTGTCTGTTTGTATCGACAAAGTAGTTCAAATGCTATCAGTTCCACTTTAATGCTTAAACTTAGCCCTCACCTTAAAAATTCGACATTTTATTCCTAAACTTAACCTTAAACACTTTGAAATTTGATGTTTGGAGCAACTTTTAAATTTGACGTTTGAGAAACATGGATGAATGTCTAATTCCAATGTGAGACAGCGAGAGCTTGTAGTTCATTTCATTGGCTTCAGCATTCCAAATGGAAATCACTGCACAAAACTTTCACAATGTTCAAACTAAAGCATTTTGAGATCTAAATAACACATTATATGCCTTATGATGATATACTACTCACTCTAGCCTACTATACTAGCCCACTATAATAACGCACACCTACAAAACACCCCGAAATAGGACACTATAACTAACCCATAGCCTATGAAAATCCTTTTACCATCATTACTAGCCAATTGCCGTCACTACCATACAGATGTAGGATCTTAATTTGAGCCAGTTTGCTACATCAGGAAAATAATTCTGCAGCAACAGGACATTATAATTATAATGTGGATAATAATGAATGGTCATTTTTTTAGTAATTGACATTTTTTGTTAGGGCAAATCAAGTCTGACATTTCAAAGAGGAAATTACAAACTTTAGAAGCCTTTTTAAAATTCAAATACACGTTCGCATTTCCTGTTGTTCAGGAAAATTTTCAGCAACAAAGGAGGGATCAAATTAAGATCCTACGTCTGTACCACTACTAATACTATTTCACTGCCATAAATACTTCAAGACTAGCAAGCACACACATTTACTTCGGTCAATGTTCTTTTTAGCTTCCGTTTTTGTCTCTATGGACCTACATCTTTGATCAAAGACATAACTTCTGATGTGAAAGTTTTGACTCCAGGTTTTCTTCTCAATGATTCGACAGCTTTATCGATGGTAATTGTACAGGCAGCTGAGGGAAAGGTAATTCTGTGAGCTGTCAGTCAGTCAGAGCCATACGTTGAGGGCTATGATGGATTCAGCCTGTTAGGGAGAGAACCGTAATCAAGATTAATCATCCTCCTTCTCAAATCACACATTTTCTCTCTCCGTTCTCTCACATAATTCTGTTAGCTCGCACCACGATGAGACATCAAACCCTCGCTGGTGAGAGTAGCAAATTAGCTTTGTGTTAGTGGAGGAGGAGATGAGAGGAGACATGGGGAGGAGGGCTGTTAGAATTACACAGTACATACCCAGTGGGAAACAACATTTGAGGGATTTGGACGTTTTAGTGACAAATAGGATATTTTATGTGACAGCAGTCAAAATGTGACGTCCTAGCTTTGCTGTTCTGAGATGAGCAGCCACTTTGTCATGAGAATTGTTTTCAGGTTTAATTTGAATGTTTTTGATAGATATTAAAATCTATGTATTTGACCTAGATATTCTGTGTGTATGTATTGATATGTAGGCTATGTGTGCTGTTTTTAAATGTATGTAGTTCTGTCCTTGAGCTGTTCTTGTCTATTGATATTCTGCAATATGTCATGTTTCATGTTCTGTGTGGACCCCAGGAAGAGTAGCTTCTACTTTTCCATCAGATAATGTGGATCCTAATAAAATACTGAAATGTTAGATGTTATTCACTTGTTTGGACAGAACTCTAAACTATGATAACACGAAAACAGTTATCAGATTGACGCAGGGTTTCTCTTGGAGCAGGTTTCATCAAATGTACCTCTCTCACCATTGCACAGCTTTGATTCTTCACCATCAGTTTTGTCTCATTCATTTCACAAAGGGCAGACAGGGAGAGATTCAATTTCAAGCATAAATAAATATTGTAAAAAGGTCACCTTTCCATCTGTTATTTTTGCAACCTCTAAAAGTAATTACATCCTGGATGATGTCTGCAGCCTGCACTGAGCTGTGTAGCTGTGTATGGCTTGGTAGCTGTTTGTGTATTTCCACAGCTACAGATGTAGGATCTTAATTTGATCACTATTTTGTTGCTGAAAATTGTCTGCACAGCAGGAATTGTAAACTTGTAGTGTATTAGAGGTTTAAAAAGTCTTCTAGAGTTTGTAATTTCCACTTTAAAATGCCAGACTTGATTTGCCCTAACGAAAAATGTATTAACCCCTACAAAAATGTCCATTAATTAAGATCCACATAATAATTCACATTTCCTGTTGCTGCAGGATTATTTTCCTGCTGTACAAATGTAGGATCTTAATTTGATCACTCCTTTGTTGCTGAGAATTTTCATGCACAGAAAGAAATTAAAACGTTTAGTTTATTTGAGTTGATAAAAGGTTTCTAAAGTTTGTAATTTCCACTTTGAAATTTCAGACTTGATTTGCCCTAACGAAAAATGTATCAGCCCTTACAAAAATGGCCATTAATTATAATCCAAATAATAATTAGCATTTCCTGTTGCTGCAGGATTATTTTCCTACTCTAGCAAACTGGCTCAAATTAAGATCCTATATCTGTAGCAATCTGGCTCAAATTAAGATACGGCATCTGTATGTATAAACAACATCGCTCCCCACCAGAGAACAGGCCCAGCTCAAACATTCCCTCGGAGGGTTGTGCAAGGTAAATAGCTACGGTAAACAAAGAATACACGAACGCAGTGCACACACATTCACACACACACACACAGCCACTATTGAAAAACAAAAAAGGGAAGGATGTAGAACCTTTCTAATATGTATTTGTTGGCACTGCTTCTTGAGAACATGGAACATAACAAAAGTATGTCTGACATTAGACTGGATGGCCTTACTGTATGTGCATTAATGCATGTATTATAAATGCTACAATAGGCAAAGTCTACCCCATGGCACTGTGTTGCGTGCTTGGCTCTACTTAAAGAGCCCAACAGAAAGAGGTCAGACATGACATGCGGCACAAAACAACAAATAACAATAATACTTAGAAAATCCAACAGAAAGAGGTTAGAAAAGATAAGCACACGAGAGGACTGTGGTTAGTATGGCTGTAGAGCAGAGGGATATGAACTCTATACCATCAATGGACATCTACTGTACCCTCTGAACTTACTGCAGTCACAGTGATGTGATCTTTGCTATCTACACAGTGAGGTGTCTCTCTCTATCAGCTCTGTTATGAACTCTGAACCATCTGTTCCTGGGCCCCCTCTGACACACACTCCTGCAGGGAGGCAGAGAGGCACCAAGGCTATCTCCAACTGATGAGATGGGGCTACAGGCAGGCAGGCCGGCACCATAAACAGTGAGTTGGTTCCACCCTGGGGCAGCAGTCTAATTACCTGCTAGCAGCCCCTGTCATTAAACTTTACTGTGTTGCTCTTGGTTGGAGTGAGAAGACAGTCAGGTAATGCATTGATTAGCGTAAATCAACTATTATAAACAATAAAACAACTCAGTGTAATGACACACAAACTCTCTCTCTCACAAACACGCACGCGCACACACACACACACACACACACACACACACACACACACACACACACACACACACACACACACACACACACACACACACACACACACACACACACACACACACACACACACACACACACACACATAGTCAGTAGATCTGTAGACAGATCAGATTTCTACATTAGTGAGGAGATGCAGTTATGTTCCTCTCAGACAGACTCAAAAGCAGTCTGAGCCTCAATTACCCTGTCTGAGAGGACTGATAATATGCAAACAGATCCAGTCAAACACATTACACACAGACAGATACACACAGATAGAGTTAGATACTCACTGTCTGTCTACAGTGCTCAAATGACTGATGTGTTACAGTAAATAATAATTGCTCTTTCTTTCATTCCTATTACCGAAGACACCCTATTGTTCAGAATACACTTAGCTAACCCAATTTGTTGAGTACAGCCCTTACTTCAAGTAAACTTTCCTAACTACGTCTTTTCCTTGTGCATTACTAATGTATTCATGTTAATAAGTGGTCTGTAGTGATGATAGTTCACATTCAGCCAGTGTATTAGTGGTTGGGCTCTATACAGTTGAAGGAGGAAGTTTACATACACTTAGGTTGGAGTCATTAAAACTTGTTTTTTAACCACTCCACAAATTTCTTGTTAACAAATTATAGTTTTTGCAAGTCGGTTAGGACATCTACTTTGTGCATGACACAAGTAATTTTTCCAACACTTGTTTACAGACAGATTATTTCACTTAGAATTCACTGTATCACAATTCCAGTGGGTCAGAAGTTTACATACACAAAGTTGACTGTGCCTTTAAACAGCTTGGAAAATTCTTGAAAATGATGTCATGGCTTTAGAAGATTCTGATAGTCTAATTGACATCATTTGAGTCAATTGGAGGTGTACCTGTGGATGTATTTCAAGGCCTACCTTCAAACTCAGTGCCTCTTTGCTTGACGACATGGGAAAATCAAAAGAAATCAGTCAAGACCTCCACAAGACCTCCACAAGTGGTAGACCTCCACAAGTCCTCCACAAGTCTGGTTCATCCTTGGGAGCAATTTCCAAAAGCCTGAAGGTACCACGTTCATCTGTACAAACAATAGTACACAAGTATAAACACCATGGGACCACGCAGCCGTCATACCATCAGGAAAGAGACGCGTTCTGTCTCCTAGAGATGAACGTACTTTGATGCGAAAGGTGCAAATCATTCCCAGAACAACAGCAAAGGACCATGTGAAGATGCTGGAGGGAACAGCTACAAAAGTATCTATATCCACAGTAAAACGAGTCCTATATCGACATAACCTGAAAGGCCACTCAGCAAGGAAGAAGCCACTGCTCCAAAACCGCCATAAAAAAGCCAGACTACGGTGTGCAACTGCATATGGGGACAAAGATTGTACTTTTTGGCGAAATGTCCTCTAGTCTGATGAAACAAATATAGAACTGTTTGGCCATAATGACCATTGTTATGTTTGGAGGTAAAAGGGGGAGGCTTGCAAGCCGAAGAACACCATCGCAACCGTGAAGCATGGGGGTGGCAGCATCATGTTGTGGGGGTGCTTTGCTGCAGGAGGGACTGGTGCACTTCACAAAATAGATGGCATCATGAGGCAGGAAAATTATGTGGATATATTGGAGCAACATCTCAAGACAGCCCCTCCCTAGAACTTTTTTGGTATTATTTTTCAGGAAGTTAAAGCTTGGTCGCAAATGGGTCTTCCAAATGTACAATGACCCCAAGCATACTTCCAAAGTTGTGGTAAAATGGCTTAAGGACAACAAAGTCAAGGTATTGGAGTGGCCATCACAAAGCCCTGACCTCAGTCCTAAAGAACATTTGTGGGCAGAACTGAAAAAGCGTGCGCGCAAGGAGGCCTACAAACCTGACTCAGTTACACCAGCTCTGTCAGGAGGAATGGGCCAAAATTCACCCAACTTATTGTGGGAAGCTTGTGGAAGGCTACCCGAAATGTTTGACCCAAGTTAAACAATTTTAAGGCAATGCTATCAAATACTATTTGAGTGTATGTAAACTTATGACCCACTGAGAATGTCATGAAATAAATAAAACATAAATAAATCATTCTCTGTGCTATTAAACTGACATTTCACATACTTAAAATAAAGTGGTGATCCTAACTGACCTAAGACAGGGATTTTTTACTAGGATTAAATGTCATGAATTGTGAAAAACTGAGTTTAAATGTATTTGGCTAAGGTGTATGTAAACTTCAACTGTATGTTCAGTGTAGCTCCAGGTTCTCACATCCAGAGGGTTAGCAGGGCCTATAGCGTAGCCGCACTGCAGAGCTCTGAGCCAGCCTCCAGCCCCAGCCTCTACCGCCTCTCCCTCCCTCCCCTCCTCCTCTCCTCTCCCGCTGCTTGTCAGTCCTGGATTGTGTTTTGATGTTTCCTCAGACCTACAATTGAGCTCCATTCATGGAAGGCACAACACACATTTGTCGATTCATATGCATCAAGGCACTTGTTTCCCTTCCTCTCCTCCCTTCCTTCTCTCTGTCCCTATCTTCTCGTGTTCTCTCTGCCTGCGTTAGCGCTGGCTGTAACATCTCTCTAGTATCAGGTTATGAGTGGCTGCTAGCCCCCCTGCTGTGTGCTGTGTCACATCTCATTACCATTATTTATAAAACTCACTCAGGCTCCATGGATGACACACACACACACATACACATACCCCCCGGCCCACCCGGCCCTGCCCTCAGCCCTCAGCGCTACAGTCAATATTTGCACGCAATCCTGAGCTGTTGAGAGTTTCCATGGTGGCGAGAGCCTCCATTATATTAAATATTCAGGCGCCAGGAGCCTCCCAGGGGGCCGAGAGTCGGGTTTTTACTCAGATTTGATTATCCGCTATGATTCTTTCATGAGCAATGACAGTCCTGTTGAATTACAGTCAGCCAGGCCTCCGAATGATAGTCACGGAATCCACGCTCTCCCTTACCCCAACTCGAGGAGGGAGGCTTCCCTCTCTCTCTCTCTCTCTCTCACCCTCTGTCTCTATCTCTCTCATTCTCTCTCGCTCTTTTTTTTCCTCTCTCTGTTTCTCTCTTTCTTCCTTTCTCTCCCTTTCTGCTGAGTCACACTGAACACAGACTGGGAGTTGCAGAGAGAATCACCTTTTTGTAGAAACACAAAAGCACTGAAGAGCACAACCTTTGCAACATTCCATGACTACGCATAATATCTGAGGTCAGGGCTCCGGTCAGGGAAGCTTTTCTTCCTGGATTAGTTGAAATAAGTTGTGCACTACTGGGTTGGAACTAAAGCCTGCCCACCCAGTAGTATTTAGAGACTCCTGACTAAGGAAATACCCCATGCGCTTTCAACTGTGATCATTTCCTTGATATAATCTGTTGGTTTTGACCCCTATAAGTGTTGAGATAATTTTACCTTCCATATAATTGAAGACTGGTTGTGTCAATATAACAATCTGGGTTCAGATCTGGTTCACTCAATAGAAGTAGAAAGATTAAAAAATATATAAGATCAAACTAATTGGTGATAAATCACAGTGAGCAATGATACACAATTTATATGGCACTACTGAGCACTTGTCTGGATACAGACAGTCATGCTATTATGACGTGTGACATCAGCATGTCACAGCTCTGATGGTGGAATTAATCACACTGCTCAGTCTCACCGTAGCCATACAGACACTGCCTAGTTCCAAGCTACAAGTACTACTGTGCCATCCATATATCTAGCAGCCAAGGATTCATTGAGTCAGTGTTAAGTCAAAATACTTTTCTCCTTACCACAATCACTTCCAAACATTGGACTGACACAGGAACAATATTATTCCTAGTGTTTGTCTATTGTATTTATTGTAGTCATTATATCTGTCCCTATACATCATTCAGTAGTGCAGCGAAGACAGAAGAAAGCTAAGCTTCAGTGCCTGTTGTGACAGTTGTTGGGTAGGTTCCACTGGGCCTGCCTCTCCTTTAGACCAGTCAAGGTCACTGCAACCACTTGTCTCTGGTCCACTGCTTCATATGATTGTCTCCTCAATCCAATAGGTGTATTCACAGCTCTGTCTGTCTGCCTGTCTGTTCCTAGAGAGAGAGCAGGATAAGCAGGTATGGAGCAGAGGTTCCGACAGTTCTCCTGCTGGTCGTCTGTGTGGCCCAGCGTGAGACGACACCATTGGCCAGAGCTCCGTCAACACTCACTAAATGACTGGTTGTGTGTGTTTGTGTGTGTCTCAATCGCTGCAGGAGAATGTACACACGCACGCACGCACACACACACACACACACACACACGCACGCACACTCACACACACACACGCACGCACGCACGCACGCACACACACACACACACACACCATCGAATGGATATCCACACAGGAACGAATGCAGAAACACACAAACACATAAAAACAAGCAGACACACATTGCTGGTGATGAGGGAGCTAGTGGTAGGAGTTGGCAGCCCAGTGAGAGAGGGACAGGGGAAAGTGGGAACGCTCCAGAAAGTGCCGTAATGTCTTCCTCTGCTTAATGAGCATGTTAATTGCTTCTCACGGCTCTCTGTCCAAGCCCCTGTCAGTGTGTGTGTGTGTGTGTGTGTGTGTGTGTGTGTGTGTGTGTGTGTGTGTGTGTGTGTGTGTGTGTGTGTCACAGGTGGAAACAAAAAACAGAAAATAAAGTTTCTTTACTGCAGTGAAGCCATAGGCCCCAGATACCACATTATTTCTGGAAAGCTGCATATAACCTTTAAACTGTATCGATTATATAAGTGAAGAAGCTGCTGAGTTCACAATTAATTGGTATACACAGCCTGAAATTTATGTCTGTAAAATTGTGTACATGTTCCTTACAAGCCCAAATGTTGAATACAATTACATTTAAACTTACAAACTTACTGAATCCAGCCACTTACGCATCACCACATGGCAGTTAACTGGCCATCCAGACCCATAACAACACATGGCCTCTCGCCCCACTGAATCGTGTGCATCGTTTTTGTGGCATTGTCAGTTAACCCTGTCTGTCATTGTCAGTTAACCCTGTCTGTCATTGTCAGTTAACCCTGTCTGTCATTGTCAGTTAACCCTGTCTGTCATTGTCAGTTAACCCTGTCTGTTATTGTCAGTTAACCCTGTCTGTCATTGTCAGCTAACCCTGTCTGTCATTGTCAGCTAACCCTGTCTGTCATTGTCAGTTAACCCTGTCTGTTATTGTCAGTTAACCCTGTCTGTCATTGTCAGTTAACCCTGTCTGTCACTGTCAGTTAACCCTGTCTGTCATTGTCAGTTAACCCTGTCTGTCATTGTCAGTTAACCCTGTCTGTTATTGTCAGTTAACCCTGTCTGTTATTGTCAGTTAACCCTGTCTATCATTGTCAGTTAACCATGTCTGTCATTGTCAGCTAACCCTGTCTGTCATTGTCAGCTAACCCTGTCTGTTATTGTCAGTTAACCCTGTCTGTTATTGTCAGTTAACCCTGTCTGTCATTGTCAGTTAACCCTGTCTGTCATTGTCAGTTAACCCTGTCTGTTATTGTCAGTTAACCCAGTCTGTCATTGTCAGCTAACCCTGTCTGTCATTGTCAGTTAACCCTATCTGTTATTGTCAGTTAACCCAGTCTGTCATTGTCAGTTAACCCTGTCTGTCATTGTCAGTTAATCCTGTCTGTCATTGTCAGCTAACCCTGTCTGTTATTGTCAGTTAACCCTGTCTATCATTGTCAGTTAACCCTGTCTGTCATTGTCAGTTAACCCTGTCTGTCATTGTCAGCTAACCCTGTCTGTTATTGTCAGTTAACCCTGTCTGTCATTGTCAGCTAACCCTGTCTGTCATTGTCAGCTAACCCTGTCTGTTATTGTCAGTTAACCCTGTCTATCATTGTCAGTTAACCCTGTCTGTCATTGTCAGTTAACCCTGTCTGTCATTGTCAGTTAACCCTGTCTATCGTACGAATTGCAAATCGTAACATATCATTCCAATTGTAATTTGTAACATATCATTGAAATGGATGATGGACACCCACAAATGAATACATACCATCTGAAATGTAACATATCACACTAAATGGAGGGAGACAGATTTACATTTACTATGTTATGTCTACCCCTGAGTCCAGGTTGTCTCATCAGTTATCTAGCTTCAGGGTCATGAAACATACAGATGGCTCTTCTCTATTAAAACGTATTATAGAGACATGCCTTAGGCTTACCAACTGGCTATCCAGCCAAGGTATCTATGTATGATCTATTCTGGGACTTAAAAGTGTGTTGAATTGCTTCAATGTATTGCAGCTGTAGGTATGTGTGTCAGTGCGTGCATGCGTTGAAAAGGGTGTGTGTATGTGTACATGTGAGTGAATGTATGAGTGAGTGAGTTTGTGTGTGTGTGAATTCTTTCCCATCTGAAGAATACACTCCAAACCATGTTTCCTAGTTCCAGACCACAACTACAAAACAGGATATTTTTCATCATGACATTTTAATAAGCAGGCTGTGCAGCTTCTTGTCATTGCACAGGGGATGGTGTGTGAGTGCTCATGTGTGTGTATATAGGTACTTGTGTTTGTGTGTGTGTGTGTGTGTGTGTGTGTGTGTGTGTGTGTGTGTGTGTGTGTGTGTGTGTGTGTGTGTGTGTGTGTGTGTGTGTGTGTGTGTGTGTGTGTGTGTTTGTGTGTGTGTGTGTGTGAATGTGCGCTTGCGTGTGTGTGTGTGTATGTGCTTGTGTGTGTGTGTGTGTGTGAATGTGCGCTTGCGTGTGTGTGTGTGTGTGTGTGTGTGTGTGTGTGTGTGTGTGTGTGTGTGTGTGTGTGCGCTTGCGTGTGTGTGTGTGTGTGTGTGTGTGTGTGTGTGTGTGTGTGTGTGTGTGTGTGTGTGTGTGTGTGGTGTGTGTGTGTGTGTGCGAATGTGCGCTTGCGTGTGTGTGTGTATGTGCTTGTGTGCGTGTGTGGAAGGTGAGACAGCTGACACAGACTCAGAGATGGGGGAACAGAAGAGGTCTCAAAGTGTCAGCACTCTGAACACCCTACTTTCCCTGCTCTGTCCCATGAAAAGCACAAATTATCATGTCTGCTGAGAGAATGGTAACTTGGGAGAAAATAGCTTCCAATAATTATAAACTTGTTTGTTCATACAGGAAGTGTTGGGGAGCAGGAAGAGAGATACAGAGAGCCTACACAGAGGAATACAAACTCAAAAGAAGAGGGTAACAATCTGTCAGCTGTGAAACTATTATTTAACACCTGACCTCTAAGATATCGTCCTCATGATCTCTCTAAACTGTGTGAGGGTTCTAAGAGGGGGGCAGAAGAGGGATGATGGATAGGGTGATGACACACTCTTCATAGAGACATGGATGAAGGTCATTATGACCAAAATGTCACCAGCCTTTAATAATAAGTTCAAGTGTTTTTCTACGGAGACGCAGTTGCCCCTCCTGTCTGTACTAGTATCTTCGTACCGTAGCAGAACTTCTTTAAAGGTTGGTTGTGCTCAAACCCTGTTTCTCCCTAAAGGGTGACAGAAGACAGCAGAATGTAAAACAGCTATGACCCTGTGGCCAGAAAGAAAACATCTGATTGACAAGAGACATGTCGGAGACAACTTTAAAACAGCTGACATTTTCTAAAACATTCTGATGTCTGACGCTGCATTTAAACCTTGGTGATGTCTCGTTGGAATGTGGAATAGTTTCCTGGTTTCTGATCAAAGGAAAGGAAACCTAAAGTTTGATTCTCTACAGATTTGTGTAATTAATGTAATCCTAATCATCTCTGTATGAGACACTTAATCTGAGTATCCAAATCCAGATTAAAAACACACTTTGAATAACTTTTCTTTGGTGGTTATAATATGGGAGAGAGAGCTGTAAACCCAGGTTGTACTAGCGCTCATTATAATGAGCCACTAAATACATTTCTGTTGCTATTAAGTGGTCTAATGGTTTCTATATTGATTTATCTCAGCCTATGCAATGTGTACACTCTCATTATGCAATTCCAGTACATATCTGATTCTGCAATAATAAGGAACGTGGGATGAAAACACTTCTCAATATAACACTTCCATAAATGTTACCTCCCTGTGTCCTGCTTTTCAGTGATGAGGGGAGTGGAGGGGAGGAAAGGGGAGGAGAGGAAAGGAGAGGGGTAGGGAGGAGAGGAGGGGGGAGGATGGGTGAGGAGAGTAGAGAGGTGGGGAGTAGATGTGGGGGGAGGATGGGGCGGAGAGGGGAGGGGTGGGGAGGAGATGAGGGGGGAGGATGGGGCGGAGAGGGGAGGGGTGGGGAGGAGATGAGGGGGAGGATGGGGAGGAGAGGAAAGGAGAGGGGTAGGGAGGAGAGGAGGGGGGAGGATGGGTGAGGAGAGTAGAGAGGTGGGGAGTAGATGGGGGGGGGGGATGGGGCGGAGAGGGGAGGGGTGGGGAGGAGATGAGGGGGGAGGATGGAGCGGAGAGGGGTGGGGAGGAGATGAGGGGGAGATGGGGAGGAGAGGGGATGGGAGCAGAGGAGAGCAGGCAGCACAAACACTTCTCAATAAATTATTCATCAGGCTGCAGCACTCCACCAGCTATTAGCGAGGCTCACTCTACACACACACACACACACACACACACATCTGACTTGACTTATTATTTTTTACTTGACTCTTTTCATTGATATTATTGATTAATGATTCATGTACTGCATTGTCGAGGGAGCTAGCACATAAGCAGTTCGCTGCACCTTTTATGCCTGCTGTAAACTGTGTATGTGATGAATAAACGTGATTTGATTTGACACACACACACACCATCCGTCCAGACCCTCTGACAGATTGTGCCCAGTCATTGTTTGTGGCCCTGACACTGATGCCATTGATTTAATAGTGTTGACCCTTTGGGTATTGTAATCTCAGCCTGCTCTCCTATACCAGCCAGCCCTGTAGACACTGTGGGATAAATAACATACATAGGAAGTACCTAACAGAAAGGAATAGATTTTTTCAGCAATTTCCCTGAATAGCAAGTGGACATGAATTTAGGTAACAGCTAAATTAAATGAAGTTAAATTAAAGTGAAGCCAACTCTTATTTCTTTTTCTGAATGATGATCAGCTACTCTATTAACACCTCCAGAGTTTTACTTCCCTTTATGGTTAGAAAGTCCTTTCCATAATGGCCATATAGAGGCCACTGCTGTGGCACTGCTGAACATGGCTTGTTTGTGGAACAGACATGTCTGGCAGCACAGTGGACAGTGCTCCCTCCAGCTCTATGTCACGCTGTTTAGGACCATGATGGATGGCTCGTTTAATACACCATTTAATACAGCAATCAGCCAATTACTAATGGAAATTTGGGGGTGGGGGGCTGTCAAGTGGCTGAATGCCACATTGGATGGGGTTGTCTTAAAGGATCCGTCTTTAAAATGAAACAGACATTTAGCCAGGCATCTATTTTATACCTGTCACTTTTTTACCTCATACCTCATCTACTCCCCACCTCTCTACTCTCCTCATTATGGAAAGGACTTCAACATGTTTATCACTGAGCATGATCAAGGTTGTCACTTTGTGTGGACTTTAATATAAAAAAAGTACATTTATTTAATTGCACACATACAATTTCTTTATTTACAGAATCATGTATTTCTGTGTTTAACAAGCACTGACTGTAAGCCATTCAGCTGATGTAACAAATGATTCCCTTCTCCTTGAGAAGACAATAGAATTAGATCTGGAGAGCTTTGTGAGAAGACCGTCCCCAGACACCGCTCAACAATTCTTTGTAACACTAATTGAAAAGATACATGGATTCAGACAGACTCCGTAATCAAGTGTGTATTGTTACAGTCAAGGGTTTATTACGTTGTCCCAGACTCTTTGTCCAACGCACTTCATGGCCAAACAGGAATAAAATAGCATACAGCATGTACAACAGCATGGTATTGATCATATGCTTTCCTTTCCTCTTGTATGAATATGACCAGACAAAATCATCACACAAGTTTGGACTGCATAATGCATTCAATCTAAGACAACTGCATAATTATTCAATTCAGGTTGTATGGAAGGTATTTATGATTTCAAATTAATAGAGGCTTGAAACTATTGGGTGGTGGGGAAAGAGAGAGAAAACAAGACCAAGAAAGGAGGGAACGATCCTAAATGGCTGAATGACCCTCTATTCCCTCACCTCAATAAGGGTCTCTTATCTGCTCGACGGATGGCTCTGCTCTCTCTCTACCCCTCTATCTCTAGCCCTACCTTCCTCTCTGGGCGAAGGTTTAGCTACCAGGGTTCCAGCCACCCAGCCTCTCAGGCCTGGTGATGAGCTGTCTATTTGTTCTGTTCAATCTCCTCTGTAACGCAACGCTGCATGTTAGATCTATGGACCATTAGGTAACAATGGGAGGTGGGTTTGCAGATGGGAAGGTTGTGTGAGTTTCTGTTAGGTGTGTGCAATCAAAGGTGAACCTGAAGAAGAAGAGGAGGGTATGTGTGTGTGTGAACATGCCCCCCCCAATTTTTTTTATTGTCTTTCAGTTTTTCTCTAACCAACAGTACAGTCATAACCAAAACATTCTTAACACGAGAGAGATGCTGTTTTTGAAAAAGGTAGAAAGTGAATGCAGTACTTTATGTTGAGTCAGAGTGGATGCTGGCAGTGTTTAAAGGGTTGGCTGTACACACATTATCAGCCTCATAGATTTAGCTGCCTTTCATACGTGTAGAAACACACAACCTGCACGGCGTATGAACACACACACACACACACACACACACACACACACACACACACACACACACACACACACACACACACACACACACACACACACACGCACACACACACACACACACACACACACACACACACACACACACACACACACACGATCTGTAGTGCTCTTCCTCTGTTTCCACCTGGAGGGACTGTAGTCTGAAATAAACAGCAACATAAAAGAATGTCATTTAAATCAATGGCTAAAATTGACTTTGCCAACAAATTGCAATACACTGTAGACAGAAATGTGCAGATTTGAAGTGGTGAAATATTTTTCACTGATTTGTTTCTTCTTTGTGTAATAAAGTCTGACATTGTTCAATGTGGCTCTAGCCTTGAGTGCCTCTAGCACACTGTACACTCTGGTTACACCTGATCAGAAAGCTTTACAGTAAGATAATATACACTGTGAGTGTCTCAGATATACATTAGAGTAGAGGACTTCTCTCTAATGCACTCCTGATTTGGCTTGCCATACATGCTGGGTATATTTATAATTCATAGAAGTGCCTTTGCTGTCTCATACAGTAAACATTGTTTCATCGATTGCTTAACTCCAGGCGTAGATACATATTTCTGCACATTATGAAGACCATGGCCTTTGTGTAACCTCTGAAACCAGTTATTGTTTTAATGAGGTAAAACTCTTATTCTTGCTATCAGTTGTGCTGATCTAGGCTTGTTCCTGTACTATCTATAGATCAGTATGGCTTGGCAGAAAGTGTTCTGGATCACACATACACGCACGCACACACACACACACACACACACACACACACACACACACACACACACACACACACACACACACACACACACACACACACACACACACACACACACACACACAAAGTGTTCTCTCTCTATAAAGCAGAGGAGATGCATGGATCCCAGTTAGCTTGCCCTGCTAGCTACAGTCACACTTTATTTCCTCCTACTACAGCAGCTCTCTACAGACTCTCATAGGATGGGACCTTTTCTCAACTCCACCATTTTTTATAATCTCAATTTGTTAATTTTGTTATTATAATTCTGAACCATCACAAACCCCTCCCTTATCGGAGTACAATCCTATTTCTATTATTTACGTCATTTTATTTTTGTATTTCCCACTTTACTTTACACTAATTTTCCATGTCTACTTCACATATGCAAATAAGTAGCATGGGTGCATACATTCTGTAAATCAGGGGTCTTCAACCTTTTCTAGCATGAGTGCTACTTTAAAAAAATTCAACATGCCATGACCTACTAATTATTTTCTAGCTTTCAAATAGGCATCTTCTTATCTTTTCCCCTGCATCTCCTCCCCAGTCCTTAGTGTAAAAGACAAAGTAGTGCTATGTTCTGGTAAAATAATGGTTAATAAACAACTCTAAAGGGTGCCCTTTAAAATCTGCATTTCCTCCCCCAAAATATATCAGTTTTATTTTTCCTAGTTTTAGATACAAACGAAATTGGATATTCTGAGTCCATATCAATGATTAAATCACATCAGAATGTTTTTTTTTTAGGTCTGGAAGAGCGCATCTGGCCCTTTAATTGTGTCTCTAGCGAGTGAGGAATGTGCTGTCTAATGTGCTGGTATAGCAATGGTTCTGTACTCCTGGTGCAAATAACAATTAATAGATGCGAATTATATACTTACTCATGTTATACTTCTGCCAGGTTAGCCTACTTTGCAGTTTACATTTAATTGAGAAGGTTTTGTGGAAAGTATTTCTGTCAACCCACAAGATGGTTATAACATAAATTGCCTACACACTGATTGATCGACAAACGCGCGCACCCCACAGACAGACGGGCAATATTGATGGAAATTAATTGGCAGACATTGTGTTAGGTTTGGCTTTTTAAGCCAATAGTGTCTAACTAGGGGTGGGATAATGTTGCATTGATTAGATAGTAGCTGGGAGCTTGTGATACTTGTGAGATTTGTTTATGATAGTTTGCGGTGGAACACGTGAAAATTGCATGAATTTTCAGAATTGTTTGGCAAGTTACTCATAGGTGTGCTGCGAGCTACTGCGATCGACCTGTTGGAGACGCCTGCTATAAATGAAGAAAACAAGATAATGAATTATTAATTAATAATTAATGAATTAAGACCTTGTGAATTCATTATGATCTTAACTATCTTAACTATTTTCACAGAAAACGGTTATTGTTTGTCCAAGATGATAAATAACAGAAGAAAAAAACAGTTTTAATTAATTGGATTGTCATACTAAGTTCAAATAATGCAATCATCAGCCACTGAATATGATTCTGAAACTCTTCACTTTCTCTGTCCAACTGGCCATATCCATAACCATAATGAATTTATGAGGCATCATTCTAAAGCCCCACATCCCCCAGGGCAGAGAGTTCTCACAGTATCACTTCAGAATTATACACTCATCCACTTCCTCCAAACTTCACATTTCTAAGTTGCTCCAAAATATCACATTTCCAAGTATTTTTGTTGCCCCTGCTGCTCTGTATCATTCCATGTATTTTTGTAAAGATTTTAGTTAATATTTTATAAACAATACAAACATACACATACAAATGACTACATCATGCAAACATCATACCTGCCCAGACCCACTAGCCCCCACCCGTATCTCCAGCGCCCTTATCACTTTCTGCCACATGGACTCAAATTGGTCTCCGTCGCCAATGCTCTTTCAATTTTGAGACAATAAAGCATTTGACCTTTCCATTGTGTGAATGACAGAGGATTGGATGATTTCCAGTTTGAGTATACTTTTTTAAAGATAATTGATGAGAAGAGTATTGTTGTCAAACCCATCGGGTATCTCACTCCACCCTCATATGTCATGTCTTGAAATATACAGACAGACGAATTAAAAGTACATTTACAATACAATACAATGTATTCGGAAAGACACCTTTACTTTTTCCACTTTGTTACGTTACATCCTTTTCTAAAATGTATTGTTATTTCCCCTCATCAATCTACACGCAAAACTCATAATGACAAAGCAAAAAACGTTTTTTAGAAATGTTTGCCCAATTATTCAAAATAAAAAAACTAAAAATCACATTTACATAAGTATTCAGACCCTTTACTCAGTACTTTGTTGAAGCATCTTTGCCAGCGATTACAGCCTAGTCTTCTTGGGTATGATGCTACAAGCTTGGTATGCCTGTATTTGGGGAGTTTCTCCCATTCTTCTCTGTAGATCCTCTCATGCTCTGTCAGGTTGGATGGGGAGCATCGCAAACTCCAAATGGGCTGTCATGTGCTTTTTACTGAGGAGTGGGTTCCGTCTGGCCAATCTACCACAAACGCCTGATTGGTGTAGTGTTGCAGAGATGGTTGTCTTTCTGGAAGGTTCTCCCATATCCACAGAGGATTTCTGGAGCTCTGTCAGAGTGAACATCGGATTCTTGGTCACCTCACTGACCAATGCCCTCTACACAATCCTGTCTCGGAGCTCTACGGACAATTCCTTCGACGTCATGGCTTGGTTTTTGCTCCGACATCAAATCAAACTTTATTTGGCACATGCACCGAATACAACAAGTGTAGACTTTACAATGACATGTTTACTTACAAGCCCTTAACCAACTAAGCAGTTCAAGAAGAGTTCAGAAAAGTAGACTAAAATAAAAAGTAATAATAAAAAAGTAACACAATAAGAATAACAATAATGAGGTTATATACAGTTGAAGTCAGAAGTTTACATACACTTAGGTTAGAGTCATTAAAACTCGTTTTTCAACCACTCCACACATTTCTATTTAACAAATTACAGTTTTTGCAAGTCGGTTAAGACATCTACTGTGTGCATGACACAAGTAATTTTTACAACACTTGTTTAAAGACAGATTATTTCACTTATAATTCACTGTATCACAATTCCAGTGGGTCAGAAGTTTACATACACTAAGTTGACTGTGCCTTTAAGCAGCTTGGAAAATTCCAGAAAATGTCATGGCTATAGAATCTTCTGATAGGCTAATTGACATAATTTGAGTCAATTGGAGGTGTACCTGTGGATGTATTTCAAGGCCCACCTTCAAACTCAGTGCCTCTTTGCTTGACATTATGGGAAAATCTAAAGAAATCAGCCAAGACCTCAGGTTCATCTTTGGTTCATCCTTGGGAGCAATCAGGTTCATCCTTGGGAGAAATTTCCAAACGCCCGAAGGTACAACATTCATTTGTACAAACAATAGTACGCAAATATAAACACCATGGGACCACGCAGCCGTCATACTGCTCAGGAAGGATACGCGTTCTGTCTCCTAGAGATGAACGTACTTTGGTGCAAAAAGTGCAAATCATTCCCAGAACAACAGCAAAGGACCATGTGAAGATGCTGGAGGAAACAGGTACAACATATCTATATCCACAGTAAAACAAGTCCTATATCGACATAACCTGAAAGGCTGCCCAGCAAGGAAGAAGCCACTGCTCCAAATCCGCCATAAAAAAGCCAGACTACGGTTTGCAACTGCACATGGGGACAAAGATCATACTTTTTGGAGAAATGTCCCCTGGTATGGTGAAACAAAAATAGAACTGTTTGGCCATAATGACCATCGTTATGTTTGGAGGAAAAAGGGGGAGGCTTGCAAGCCGAAGAACACCATCCCAACCGTGAAGCACGGGCGTGGCAGCATCATGTTGTGGGGGTGCTTTGCTGCAGGAGGGATTGGTGCACTTCACAAAATAGATGGCATCATGAGGCAGGAAAATGATGTGGATATATTGAAGCAACATCTCAAGACATCAGTCAGGAAGTTAAAGCTTGGTTGCAAATGGGTCTTCCAAATGGACAATGACCCCAAGCATACTTCCAAAGTTGTGGCAAAATGGCTTAAGGACAACAAAGTCAAGGTATTGGAGTGGCCATAACAAAGCCATGACCTCAATCCTGTAGAAAATTTGTGGGCAGAACTGAAAAAGCGTGCGAGCAAGGAGGCCTACAAACCTGACTCAGTTACACCAGCTCTGTCAAGAGGAATGGGCCAAAATTCACCAAACTTATTGTGGGAAGCTTGTGGAAGGCTACCTGAAACATTTGACCCAAGTTAAACAATTTAAAGGCAATGCTACCAAATACTAATTGAGTGTATGTAAACTTCTGTCCCACTGGGAATGTCATGAAATAAATAAAAGCTGAAATAAATCATTCTCTCTACTATTATTCTAACATTTCACATTCTTAAAATAAAGTGGTGATCCTAACTGACCTAAGACAGGGAATTTTGAGAGTTTAAATGTATTTGGGTTTAAATGTATTTGGCTAAGGTGTATGTAAACTTCAACTGTATGTTCAGTGTAGCTCCAGGTTCTCACGTCCAGGAGGGTTAGCAGGGCCTATAGCGTAGCCGCACTGCAGAGCTCTGAGCCAGCCTCCAGCCCCAGCACTACCCAGCCTCCAGCCCCAGCACTACCCTCTGTAGAACTTTACGGTCAGATGCCGAGCAGTTGCCATACCAGGCGGTGATGCAACCGGTCAGGATGCTCTCGATGGTGCAGCTGTAGAACCTTTTGAGGATCTGGGGAGCCATGCCAAATCTACCCATGCCAAATCTTTTCAGTGTCCTGAGGCGGAAAAGGTTTTGTCATGCCCTCTTCACAACTGTCTTGGTATGTTTGTACCATGATAGTTTGTTGGTGATGTGTACACCAAGGAACTTGAAGCTCTCAACCTGCTCCACTACAGCCCCGTCGATGAGAATGGGGGCCTGATCAGCCCTCATTTTCCTGTAGTCCACAATCAGCTCCTTTGTCTTGATCACATTGAGGGAGAGGTTGATGTGCTAGCACCACACTGCCAGGTCTCTGACCTCCTCCCTATAGGCCGTCTCATCATTGTCGGTGATCAGGTCTACCACTGATGTGTCGTCAGCAAACTTAATGATGGTGTTGGAGTCGTGGTTGGCCACGCAGTCGTGGGTGAACAGGGAGTACAAGAGAGGACTAAGTACACACCCCTGAGGGGCTCCAATGTTAAGGATCAACATGGCAGATATTTTGTTGCCTACATTTACCACCTGGGGGCGGCCTGTCAGAAAGTCCAGGATCCAGTTGCAGAGGGAGGTGTTTAGTCCCAGAGTCCTTAGCTTAGTGATGAGCTTCGTGGGCACTATGGTGTTGAACGCTGAGCTGTAGTCAATGAACAGCATTCTCACATAGGTGTTCCTTTTGTCCAGGTGAGAAAGGGCAGTGTGGAGTGC
Organism: Salmo salar; assembly: GCF_965601325.2. Lineage (NCBI taxonomy): Eukaryota > Metazoa > Chordata > Actinopteri > Salmoniformes > Salmonidae > Salmo > Salmo salar. The sequence goes on from NC_138311.1 coordinate 32,923,857, forward strand.
AATTGAGATTGCATCATCTGTGGATCTGTTGGGGCGGTATGCGAAATTGAGTGGGTCTAGGGTGTCCGGGAGGATGCTGTTGATGTGAGCCATGACCAGCCTTTCAAAGCACCTCATGGCTACCGACGTGAGTGCCACGGGGCGGTAATAATTTGGGCAGGTTACCTTCGCTTCCTTGGGCACAGGGACTATGGTGGTCTGCTTGAAACATGTAGGTATTACAGACTCGATTAGGGAGAGGTTCAAAATGTCAGTGAAGACACTTGCCAGTTGGTCCGCGCATGCTTTGATTACACGTCTTGGTAATCCGTCTGGCCCAGCAGCTTTGTGATTGTTGACCTGTTCACATCGGCTATCGATAGCTATATCATACAGTCAACCAGAACAGCTGGTGCTCTCATGCATGCTTCACTGTTGCTTGCCTCGAAGTGAGCATAAAAGGCATTTAGCTCGTCTGGTAGGCTCACATCACCAGTGCAGCTTGCGTCTGTGTTTCCCTTTGTAGTCCGTAATAGTTTTGAAGCCCTGCCACATCCGACGAGCATCAGAGCCTGTGTAGTATGATTCAATCTTAATCCTGTATTGACACTTTGCTTGCTTGATGGTTTGTCTGAAGGCATAGCGGGATTTCTTATAAGCGTTCGGATTAGTCTCCCGCTCCTTGAAAGCGGCAGCTCTAGCCTTTAGCTCGATGCGGATGTTGCCTGTAATCCATGGCTTCTGGTTGGGAACTGTACGTACAGTCACTGTGGGGACGATGTCGTCGATGCACTTATTGATGAAGCTGATGACTAAGGTGGTATATTCCTCAATGCCATTGGATGAATCCCGGAACATATTCCAGTCTGAGCTAGCAAAACAGTCCTGTAGTGTAGCATCCGTGTCATCTGACCACTTCCATATTGAGTGAGTCACTGGTATTTCCTGCTGTAGTTTTTGCTTGTAAGCGGGAATCAGGAGGATAGAATTATGGTGAGATTTGCCAAATGGAGGGCGGGGGAGAGCTTTGTATGCATCTCTGTGTGTGGACTAAAGGTGGTCTAGGATTTGTTTTCCTGTGGTTGCACATATGACATGCTGGTAAAAATTTGGTAAAACTGATTTAAGTTTGCCTTCATTAAAGTCCCCGGCCACTAAGAGCGCAGCTTCTGAGTGAGCATTTTCTTCTTTGCTTATGGCCTTATAGAGTTGGTTGAGAGTGGTCTTAATGCCAGCTTCGTTCTGTCGTCGTAAATAGACAGCTAGGAATAATATAGATGAGAACTCTCTTGGTAGATTGTATGGTCTATAGCTTATCATAAGGTACTCTTCTTCAGGCGAGCAATACCTTGAGACTTCTTTAATATTAGACATTGTGCACCAGCTGTTATTGACAAATAAACACACACCCCCACCCCGTCTTACCAGAGGTAGCGTCTCTGTTCTGCCGGTGCATGGAAAATCCAGCTAGCTCTATATTGTCCGTATCTTCGTTCAGCCACGTCTCGGTGAAACATAAGATGTTACAGTTTTTAATGTCCCGTTGGTAGGATAATCTTAATAGTAGGTCATCAATTTTATTATCCAATGATTGCACGTTAGCAAGAAGAAAGGATGGTAGTGGGAGTTTACTCGCTTGCCTACGGATCTACAGAAGGATGCCGGATCTGCGATCCCTTTTCCTGCATCTTTTCTTTAAACAAAAGGCGGGGATCTGGGCCTGTTCCAGTGAAAGCAGGATATCCTTCTCGTCAGACTCGTTAAAGGAAAACATTTCTTCCAGTCCGTAGTCAGTAATCGCTGTTCTGATGTCCAGAAGTTATTTTTTTTTCATAAGAGATGGTAGCAGCAACATTATGTACCCAATAAGTTAAAAAATAAGATACACAAAACGCAAAAAAACTAACAAACAGCACAATTGGTTGGGAGAAGGTAAAACGTCAGCCATGTTCTTCACCGCCATAGTATCTGGTTGACATGCACTGCCAACTGTGGGACCTTATATAAACAGGTGTGTGCCTTTCCAAATCATGTCCAATCAATTGAAGTTACTACTGGTGGACTCCAATCAAGTTGTAGAAACATCTTAAGGATGATCAATGGAAACAGGATGGACCTGAGCTCAATTTTGAGTCTCATAGCAAAGGGTCTGAATACTTATGTTAATAAGGTAACTGTTTTGTATTTGTAATACATTTGCAAAATAAAATCTTAAAACCTGTTTTTGCTTTGTCATTATGGGGTATTGTATTTAGATTTATGAGGGGGGAAAAAAGTATACATTTTAGAAAAAGGCTGTAACGTAACAAAATGTGGAAAAAGTGAAGGGGTCTGAATACTTTCCGAATGCACTCTACCTCTGTCATCCATCTATCCAACTCTGCTCATAACGTTTGATTAGTAACATTCCAAGAAGGCATGAATTATTGAGTTATTAGTAGTTTTACACTTTGGACATGACTCTGCCATTGTGCTGTAGAATTTGTTCATTTTATCTTGTATAAAAAATGATTTATATACATTAATTTATACTGGATTAAGCATACATTTTCGTTCACTGTAACCTCATTAGTTATGTTCCATCATTCCCGCCATCTTGTGCCAATATTAGTTATTTTTCTATCTTGGTTCCAATACTTAAACATTTTTTGGGGGAAGATTGTCATTGGATAGGCTCTCTGCAAGGTTTAGTATAGCTAACCTATTATATGAATATCATTTCCTGACTCAAATAGGATTCCTTCGAGATTGCTCTGATGTTGAAAAGATTTAAAATCAACATTTTGTGATTAAAACTTAAGTTGGATGCATTTTAAAATATCTACATTGTTCAACCCAAAATTGCTTTTTAAAGCTATCATGGAAATAAATGTATTTCCTATTACCATGTCATTTACGGTTTCTATGCCTTTAGTTTTCCATGTGGGCCAATGTATCGATGAATTCTGTAAAGCTATCCAAGTATTGTTCCATAGGGTTTTGTTTCCAGGGAGTGATATTGGTTCTTGTAAAATATGTTTCATTTTCTTCCATATTGTTAACTATGAAGTTGTTAATGTTATTAGCTTTATCCTTTAAAAATAGACACGTGAAAAGATTATGGGGATGAGAATGCACATCTTAAATTTTTACCCATTGTTCCTCTTTAGTGCATTTAACTATATTCCAAGTAAAAGCCTTAGGTAGCGAGTTGATACAATTCCAAGTCTGGAAGGTTAAAACCACCCTGAGACTCAGGAAGATGTAAAACTTTGCTTTTATGCTATGAATTGTACTTGGCCATATAAAGTCTGTTATGACCGAGTATACTTTTTAAAAGAATGTCTTCAGTGGGGTAATTGGTATTATCAAAAATAAATGCAAAAACTTTGGCTGCCATGCCATTCTAAAGAGATTTATTCTACCTGTATCGTTCCATTACTCTAAACGTCAAATTTCGAAGTTAAGGGTTAAGTTTAAGCACTCATTCCGAGGATTAAAGCTGCAATATGTAACTTTTTAGGGGCTGACAAAATTAACATAGAAATGTGAGTAATAGATCTGTCATTCTCATTGAAAGCAGTAGATCTGTTCTATGTGCGCTACTTCTATGCTTCCTGTTCTTAAATTTCGTTTTTGCATCTTTTACTTTTTGTACACCAGCTCCAAACAGCTGAAAATACAATATTTTTAGGTTATGGAAAAGATATTTCATAGCGTTTTGATGGTAAAATGATTCTCTACACTATACTTGCTTGTTTGGTCACATTAACTGAAATTAGGCTAACTATTAGAATTTTTGCAACCAGGAAATTGCGGACCAATTTCTGTAAAGTGCACCATTAAGGTTTGGGGTAAGGTTAAAACATTAAGTTTAGGCACTCATTCTGAATGGTTTAGGTTAAGGTTTGGGATAGGATTAAAACAAAAAATTTAAAAATCAGTGTCCACGACTGGGATTGAACACGCAACCTTCTGATCCAGAGTCATGGGGTACGGTGACCAGTTTTGAAGGCATTTCCATATGTCCTCAGGACATTGATAGATGTCCTATTTCGACGTCAATCTTGAACGATCTCCCTGAACCCATATCACCATCGTATCACTTACCCAGTGGCTTATTGCTGTCATACATCTGGACGGTCACATTAATTGCTTTATTCATTCTTATACATACAGGTATATTCTCTAGCCTGCCTGCCTGGTTCTACTTTTGCCAACATGAACTAACAACAACAAAGAATTAGCATTGTGCAGTCATGCCACCACCTTGAGCTGTCGTCCTGGACCTACAAATGCCTTGGCTTGTATGGGTCAATTGTATTGGTGGAGCTTTGCGGAGTACATTCCGTTGTTGTGACGTGGGTTCAAATCCCAAGTCCTCAGTGGCAGGGATGGACAGTGGCTAGAACAGACAGTGTTTCTGATTGGCTTTGAGCTGAGTGGTTCTGACTGACATTGTTTCTGATTGGTTCTGAGAGTAGTGGTTCTGACTGATGTCCCTTGGACTGATTGACTGGCCTCATGACAGGAGAGAGTGTTGCTTTGTTTAACCCCACGAAGCGAGGAGCAGTTTGCTAATTTACGCCATGAGGTGTCCATCGTGATGGGATGAAGACCTTCTGTAGACGTGGCTGACATTGTTGTTGGCCGGAATGGCACTATGTTTTTGAAGAGCCACTGGGTGGAAGTTGTCTGTAGGAACAGATTTGGGATGAGGGCTCCTGTGTGGCGCAGTCACTGCATCTCAGTGCTAGAGGCGTCACTACAGACCCTGGTTCGATTCCAGGCTGTATCACAACCAGCCGTGATTGGGAGTCCCATAGGGCAGCGCACAATTGGTCCAGCATTGTAATGGGTTTAGCCGGGGTAGGCCGTCATTGTAAATAAGAATGTGTTCTTAACTGACTTGCCTAGTTAAATAAAGGTTAAATAAAATAAATAAATAGGATCAGCTTAACATTAACCATTAGGGGGAAAACACTAAACTGAACCTAGGTCTAGGGGCAACATACATTCAATGTTTTCCAAATGAACAATTTAAATTATAAACTTGAAGCCACCTTGACAGTACATCTTGAAGTCACTTTTACAGTACATTTACTGTAAGCCTACATTAAAGTAACCTACTGTGAAAATTTGTGCCCTGACCTTCTAAATTGATTTTCCAAATGTAAAAATGTTGTAGGCCTAGGCATAGCTAATGTCGTTAAAAATGGGGGAATATATTGTAATGACCTGACTAGATCATAAAGGAACAACCAAGGGTTGTAACAATATATATATTAATTTGCCATTTAGGATAGGCCTACACTCCACATTATATTGCATATTAAAATTCCTTCCACAAAGATAATTTGCAATTCAAGTCTACCTGGAATAGCAGTAACAACACTGGCCATCGATAACCAGAAGAAATGCTGATGCACAGCTGGATAACACACACAAGTAGCTGGCTGCCATGCACACTGCCGTTGTGTTGTCAGCTAACACCCTCTAGCGCCGAGCACAGACGCTGTCTTTCTCTCCACTCTGTCGTTGACGGGAGTTTTACCGTTGTCTGCTGCAGCAGTCAGTACAGGCTGGCACGGAACGGGCTACAGAGGCACTACGCGTGCTCACACTGACCAACTGATACCGCGCCACTTGAAGTTCGGAACTTTCTGTCACGAACCACATCCTGGCGTCTTCCATTTCCCCCCATGAAAGAATCACGCATGCACTTGGATGAAACTAGGAAATAAGATAATGCAGCTGATGAGGAATGTTTGATTAGAGGTCTTGTCAAAACAGTGAAATAGAGTAGGTTCTGACACGGAACGCAAAGTTTTCATGATCTAGTATTTATTCGTTGAGCATTGCTCTAGGAATACTGTGAGCCTACATTTCGTCTTGATGTTAGTTTTTGCCGCGGTGTGAACTTCACCATCGTTCCTCAGCTCTCCACCGGGTCATGCGACGGATTTCTTCCAGTACAGCCGTCTGTCAGCGCTTTCCAGCGGGGACTGAATGTGAGGAGGGTCTGGGGAGAGGAAAGACGCTTCGCTTGGAATCTAAAGGCACTTTGTGACCAGGTTTCTTCTCGTGGATAGTCTCCTGCTCGGCGCGGTGCTGGGCAGCCTGTGGATGGTACAGAAATGACATTAGGAGAAAAACTCTGCCTCGTTTTCCTCTTTCTGCGGATTGTCTTCACTCCTTCCAGCCACGGCAATCAAGGTGAGAGATTTTATCTGCGCCTGACTTTGGAGAACACTTAAAAGTTTAATATTATCCTAAATTAGTTTACATGTTTATTTATTTATCGGCTAAAAGCTGTCACACTTGTGAAACGTGTGTCGCAGATGCTTTCCTCATTCCACCCGCGCCAAACTGTAGCCAGAACACAGTAGCCTAAATGAAAGATTACAGTTGATCAATAGCCTATAGATACTTAATGTCGGCCTACATTAGGCACGGTCAGTAGCCCCACATTCTTAATCGAGACCAGCACGCGTGTTTTTCCAAATGCGTGTCTGCGTTTATAATAGCTTGAAAATAGCACGCAGTTTGATTTTCAATCAACGTGAACTGACGGCTAATCAACCGTTAATCTTGTGTTGAAAAAAAGAGTGGGAGGACAACAACCTAACCGTAAATAACGCACGGAGTCCTTTTTCTGCGCAACGGACGCAGGCTGAACGGTGAGAAGTTGATTACCTGGGGTGGCAAATCAGTTAGGCTGCTTATCTACGTCCTTCAATTACAAGAACAATACGTGGTTTCACATGAGATTCACAAATTGACAATACTTATCCAGTCAAAATTAAGCCCAGTTATTTGTAAACGCAGTGGCTTGATTTCATTTTGTAGAGACTGAAGTTAAACATTTATTTGAGGGCATAGTATGCCTTAAAACTCTACAGATTCCTTGGTCCAGGCAGATTGATTGTCTCAGGTGAATTGAGCCCTCAGCAGGCTTTTGGATCCCATTACTGTTCCATTCTGCTACATTGACCTGCTGCATTACTGCAAACCCAATATGAATCACACCAGATAATGAAATCACCCTTTGGTTGCCTTTAGAGGTGAATCTATTTACTTTCTCTATTGATATGATGTTGTCTTTGTCTCTGCTCAGCTGCTGAATGTGGTTATAGAAGCTCAGATGTGTGTGTGTGTGTGTGTGTGTGTGCTATCCCTCAGGTTTAAAATAGTCCTATTGATTCTACAGGGACACAGGGATGTGGCCCCTAGGTTATATGTTATTGTTCTCCCAGTTCAATAAAAGGGAAACTACTCCCTCTTCACCCAGGCAGGTGCTACATAACAGCCCCAGTGTTTGTGCTGCTGTCACAGATTGAATGATGATTGAGTTGATGAGTGATGTGTCAGCTTTCCAGTCAGCCCTATGGTGTCTCTCACACTGACTTCTGGGGTGTTGTATTAGGATGCTTCCAGCCTCTGTCCGTGCTGCTGAAACCGTTTCTCTGCTCTGTGTGGGGGGGTGGGTGTGCCTGAGTGTGGGGGGGTGGGTGGGTGTGCCTGAGTGTGGGTGGGTGGGTGGGTGTGCCTGAGTGTGGGTGGGTGGGTGGGTGTGCCTGAGTGTGGGTGGGTGGGTGTGCCTGAGTGTGGGTGGGTGGGTGTGCCTGAGTGTATGTGTGGCATCCAGATGGATGTGTGTTTCTCACCTGTTGTAGTTGGATTAGAGGCCTTAAGACATGTCACACTTCATCAGAAAACAACTCTACAATGTTGTTTTTACTCTGCTAGACAAACAGCATTATGCTTTTAAAACCCATGTGTCAAATGTTGTATATTTCTTTGAACCAGGCGAAGCCGAGCGCTATAGATTGGGGATTTCACAGGCAGAATTGGGCTTGATGTTAGCTGAGAGGAGAACAATGAAAACCAATCAGTGTCCTCCTCCCTGGCTGGGAGAAGCTGAATGCAGCATGACAGACAATCCCCCACACCAACACTGGTGTTCTGCAGGGACGCAAAGAGTTATTTATCTTTGTTTTAACAGCTAGGCTGCCAGAAAAACAATGCAGCTCCAACAAAACTCCCACTGAAAGAACAATAACAGTGAGTACTGTAGAGAGAAATCTGAAACTTGGCAGTGTTTGTGTAGTAGGGCTTAGTTAATAAGGATTGGCTAAATTAAATAAATTGCAGAGATTCTGAGAATAATTTCAGTCCATTGTTGCTCTATTGTTGTACAATGTCCCCAAACTAAAGTGTTGATCCTTTTAAATGAGGCAGGAGATCCCATGGTTCACTGGCTCCTGCATTGCTGCTGGGCCCAGACACCCCTCCAATCTCTCATTAAAACAAGACAAATATCCCCACAAGGACATTTAATTCCCATTTTATCTGATCTTATTTTAGCAGTTTGGTGTCCATAAGGACAGGTCTCCATCCCAAACTACTAAACCCCATCCTTAATAAAGTTGTGTTGTCAGTGTGTTCATCAAAAGCCTGTCTCAGTGGCGCCACCTGCAGCTGGCTCTGCATGGAATCTAGGCAGGAGATGGTGTAACTAACTAAACAGGGTCAGAAATATTTACCTCAATGGTAATGTTTGGATAGGGTATACCATGAACTGGTCTTAGATCTGTGATTAGGGTCTAGGTGTGATATGTGGTCTGGTAGTGAATGGGTAGATGGTCTCTCAGGTCTGTTGAGATGGCTTCTCCTCTGTTTGACACACATACTGTACATTCCTCTTGTTGGGACGCTATGCCCATCCATCCCTGACAAGTCTCTTTGTCCTGCCTGTGTCAAGCCTGTCGTGTAACCGTCATTCAGGGTCAAGACCTTGTTATGAAGCCACTGCATTCTGCACACAGTCTTTCTATTCTGGACAAATCTGAACTGTAACCGTCCCTCACAGTAATGCTTCATCTGCTACTCTGGTAAATTCTCATTAAAAGACCTTAACGTATCTTATGGTGCTAATATCTGATCTAATTAACTTCTACTTCTGATTTGCTTGGCCACAGTTCTGACATTAACATGTTCAATAGTTCTCTGATTTATCTTGAAGGAGTAGGAGCAAAGCGTTTCCCGCCCGTCAGCGTGTCTGTGCTGTAGATACTCCCGTCAGCGTGTCTGTGCTGTAGATTCTCCCGTCAGCGTGTCTGTGCTGTAGATTCTCCCGTCAGCGTGTCTGTGCTGTAGATTCTCCCGTCAGCGTGTCTGTGCTGTAGATACTCCCGTCAGCGTGTCTGTGCTGTAGATTCTCCCGTCAGCGTGTCTGTGCTGTAGATACTCCCGTCAGCGTGTCTGTGCTGTAGATTCTCCCGTCAGCGTGTCTGTGCTGTAGATTCTCCCGTCAGCGTGTCTGTGCTGTAGATACTCCCGTCAGCGTGTCTGTGCTGTAGATTCTCCCGTCAGCGTGTCTGTGCTGTAGATACTCCCGTCAGCGTGTCTGTGCTGTAGATTCTCCCGTCAGCGTGTCTGTGCTGTAGATTCTCCCGTCAGCGTGTCTGTGCTGTAGATTCTCCCGTCAGCGTGTCTGTGCTGTAGATTCTCCCGTCAGCGTGTCTGTGCTGTAGATACTCCCGTCAGCGTGTCTGTGCTGTAGATTCTCCCGTCAGCGTGTCTGTGCTGTAGATTCTCCCGTCAGCGTGTCTGTGCTGTAGATTCTCCCGTCAGCGTGTCTGTGCTGTAGATTCTCCCGTCAGCGTGTCTGTGCTGTAGATTCTCCCGTCAGCGTGTCTGTGCTGTAGATTCTCCCGTCAGCGTGTCTGTGCTGTAGATACTCCCGTCAGCGTGTCTGTGCTGTAGATTCTCCCGTCAGCGTGTCTGTGCTGTAGATTCTCCCGTCAGCGTGTCTGTGCTGTAGATTCTCCCGTCAGCGTGTCTGTGCTGTAGATTCTCCCGTCAGCGTGTCTGTGCTGTAGATTCTCCCGTCAGCGTGTCTGTGCTGTAGATTCTCCCGTCAGCGTGTCTGTGCTGTAGATTCTCCCGTCAGCGTGTCTGTGCTGTAGATTCTCCCGTCAGCGTGTCTGTGCTGTAGATACTCCCGTCAGTGTGTCTGTGCTGTAGATTCTCCCGTCAGTGTGTCTGTGCTGTAGATACTCCCGTCAGCGTGTCTGTGCTGTAGATTCTCCCGTCAGCGTGTCTGTGCTGTAGATACTCCCGTCAGCGTGTCTGTGCTGTAGATACTCCCGTCAGCGTGTCTGTGCTGTAGATTCTCCCGTCAGCGTGTCTGTGCTGTAGATTCTCCCGTCAGCGTGTCTGTGCTGTAGATTCTCCCGTCAGCGTGTCTGGCTGTAGATACTCCCGTCAGCGTGTCTGTGCTGTAGATTCTCCCGTCAGCGTGTCTGTGCTGTAGATTCTCCCGTCAGCGTGTCTGTGCTGTAGATTCTCCCGTCAGCGTGTCTGTGCTGTAGATTCTCCCGTCAGCGTGTCTGTGCTGTAGATTCTCCCGTCAGCGTGTCTGTGCTGTAGATTCTCCCGTCAGCGTGTCTGTGCTGTAGATTCTCCCGTCAGCGTGTCTGTGCTGTAGATTCTCCCGTCAGCGTGTCTGGCTGTAGATGCTCCCGTCAGCGTGTCTGTGCTGTAGATTCTCCCGTCAGCGTGTCTGTGCTGTAGATACTCCCGTCAGCGTGTCTGTGCTGTAGATTCTCCCGTCAGCGTGTCTGTGCTGTAGATTCTCCCGTCAGCGTGTCTGTGCTGTAGATACTCCCGTCAGCGTGTCTGTGCTGTAGATACACCCGTCAGCGTGTCTGTGCTGTAGATACGCCCGTCAGCGTGTCTGTGCTGTAGATATGGTTTAATTTCACTTCCTATCATTTGATCACAGAGCTTTGTTTATACAACCAAATCAATTTCCCCACGTCTGTTTTCATCTCTCAAAATGTTCTACTACAGCTGCTATTTGCTGCCAAAGTGAATGGTTAAGGTGAGGGTTAACTGATTAATGGTTAGGGTTGGCAAATGGATCCTAGATTGATCCAGTAATGCCACTCCACACACCTGGTTTAGCTGACAGGCCCCAGGGACCAGCGTTTCCATGCTAGAAAACACATTCATAAGCAGGCCCTGTAATGTTCTATTAATACCCCACTAGTAGTCCTCTGGGACCACTGCTGCTCTAGGCAGGGTCCTACAGGTCCCACTGGCTACTGGGAATAAACTACACTACACTGAGAGAGAGGCTGTTATAGAACACACACACACACACACACACGACATGAACGCAGACACACAGGCACACATACACGCAGAAACACACATTAACATATTTTCATAATGCATAACTGTACAGAAGAGGGGACTAAAACATTCCAAACATTTATGAATAAAATCTTGAACTCCTATGCCATTATCCAGCTTAGCGCTACCATCTGCCCTGGTGTAGTACATGGCACAGGCTGGATAGGCCTCAGGGGAGAATCATAAAATTGAAGGCCTGGTTTTCAACAGCTACCAGTCGGACCAGGCTAAGCTAAGAGCAGGCAGTTTGTGGTTACACAGAGATGGGGTTGAGATCATTGTAGGGTTGAGTTGCAGAAAGTGTGATGAATATGGCCAGTGGTTAAGTTTAGATTTACACTGGACGAGAAATAGATATTCTACACACACACACAAACAGTGCCAGTGGTTAGGAAGGTATTGATTCCTAGTGTAATTAGTCCTGTCCCCAGTTGTTCTCCTGTTGACCAGCCTGTTATAATAGTGTCCATTAACATTACTGTTACACTGTTAATTAATGGCACTACACACGCTATACAAACAGCAATGGAGCGTCATACAAGGGAGCGTCATACAAGGGAGCGCCATACAAGGGAGCGCCATACAAGGGAGCGCCATACAAGGGAGCGCCATACAAGGGAGCGCCATACAAGGGAGCGCCATACAAGGGAGCGCCATACAACGGAGCGTCATACAAGGTTCGTTCCAAACATTCAGCCACACAAATGTATGTAGAACTAAGCAGAGTGTGACGCAAACAGAGCTCCGTTGCTCCGTTTGCGTAGTGTGTAGAGTCCTTTAGATAAGCCTTCTCCTGGTCTAAAAAGCAAGGGCAAGCAGCAAGGAAAAGTGCTTTTTAGTCCACTATTGATGGATTAGCTGCCAGACTACAGTGTTTTCACTGTGAACTAACAAACAACTTCCTGCTATAAAGTTAGAAAAAATTATGAGATTTGCATTATTTAGTGTTTTTATTTGCATTTATATAGAGTTTTCCTTAAGGCTCATTGCTTTGCGGTGTATTGAGGTATCACCCTATCCCTGAACAATAAAGAAATTAAGAAAAGGATTTCACCTAGGAAGTTGTGCTCATAAGACATAGCATTTCTCTCTTTCTCTCACACACTTTCTCTCCCTCTCCCCTCTTCTCTCCTCTCTTTTCTCTCTTTTCTCTCTCTCCTCTCTCTCTGTGCGCTCCGGTAACATTGTAGTCCTGTGTTTTTCTCTGTGATATCAGTCATGTATACAGTATGTATTTATAGTATGACATTTCTATATTGGTAGTATAAAGGTTAGGAATAAACGGTTTATTTTTTGTTATTTCTTTACTTGAAACACTGACATTTCACTAGCAGCAGTATGGTTTGTTTTGACCATTCTTTCACTTATACATGCTGTTCATATGAAGTGGCCAGCCCTCCTCCTGGAGAGCTACTGAACTGGATGTGCAGGCTTTTGCTCCTACCCTACTCTGCTGCATACAGTATAGTGCTGCATTTCATATAGTATAGCTTTCATTTAGTACAGCTTATCAAGCTGTGTACATAGCAGCTTGATTATCATGCTGTACATACAGTACCTATTCATGTTACCATTTATATGCAGTAGCCCAGCTGTACTTCCTATGTCATCAATATGTTCCCAACAGGTTCTGATATACCCTGCTCCTCCTCCTCCACTTCCATCTCTTTATTTCATATATGTGCATGAGCGCTCAGGGGAGGCTTATGAGACCAGCATTTCATTTGTTTAACCTTTACACTCGTGGGGAATTGGCCTATATGGATAGGGAAAAGTTGAAATGTTTCTTCCAGAAGAAATATGAACATCATACACATAATCATGGTAGCAGTTGAAAGGGAACAGTTTGGAGATGATGGGGAAATTATCAGACCAAAGGTGAGGACAACAGGTCACCTGACACAAGACTGAATCCAAACATTTCACTTGATTTTATGTGCGTTTTACATTTACTGTACTTTTCACCGCATTCACCACAGAAGACTGGATACATTCACTAACATGATAAGAATATTCCTGGAAAATGTGGGTTAGGTGCAACATAAGACAAGAAAATGACAAGGGTTTGAGTGAGAGGACTCACTGGTGTCTTCAAGTCGCCACACACCTCTCCAAAGTGTGCACAGTTCCTACAGTAAGTCATTTCAATGCGGATTTATGACTCAAAGAAGAGTCTTCATCTATAAGGTGCTTTTATGAGCTGTCCTAACTGGTCCGTTGAGGACCTAGAACAGGCACACTTGTAATTGTTTTGTTTGGAACACAACCCTGCATCCCCGCCATCACAAAATTATTGTTGTTGTTTACGCAATCCAAAAACGGCCCATGATAAATCCCAATCTGTGTCAGGTGGGCATGATTTGAAAGCTTGTTCTATTGCCAACATGACTAGCTAAGTTCTAAAATAGGATCTTAGAGTTAGGCTTTCACGAGGCAATTCAGAGAAACAGTCATTTTATTTTGGTAAGCATAGAAAGGAATCATGTGCATACAGGTGCATGTTCTGTGGAAAATGTTCACAATAACACAAACAGGCTCATACCATTCAGAACAATCCAGGGTATGACACAGTGGCGGCCGATGCTGTTTAAGATGAGGGAGGATTATCTTTTTTTTATGAGCATGGCCTTACTTCTATTACAGCATATTGCATGACTGTCATTCATATTCCATTCACCCAGCTCAATGTAACATCAATACGCTTAGGCAAATACATGATACTCACATTTTCCCTATACCCATCATGAGGTTGCTACAACCTAGCCTATGAATGAGTTGTCATGACTGTCCTGTGAGGATCCGAATGGGTCAGATCAGCTTGGCAACGGATGAAAGTAACCAGACTTTCTCTCACCCACAGAAGAGGCGAGGAGGGAACTGGGCCGGTTTGACAGCTCACACCCTGTTGTAAATTAAAGGAGAGGAGATCTAGGGTCCCCCTCTTCAAAAACTCAGAGGAATGTGCTTCGTCTACATAGAGGCTCCCTGCCAAAACTGTAACATGTTCTAAAGCAAATACTGGAAAAAGGTTTTACGGCGAAAGCATAAATTTAGAGTATGTTAGGACAGTACATTTACAAGAGTTGTGTGTAATGTTTTGTCAATTCAAAGACTGGGTCACCAAAACCATAAAACCAGCTAAAATGATGCACTAACCTTTTACAATCTCCATCAGATGACACTCCTAGGACATTAATGTTAGACAATGCATGCATTTTTAGTTCTATCAAGTTCATATTTATATCCAAAAACAGCGTTTTACTATGGCATTGATGTTGAGGAAATCGTTTCCCTCCAATAACCGGCAGTCAAGTCAGCGTCACAAATTAAATAATTAAAATTAGAAAACATTGGTAAAATATTATATTGTCATTTAAAGAATTATAGATTTACATCTCTTGAACGCAATCAACTTGCCAGATTTAAAAATAACCTTACTGGGAAATCACACTTTGCAATAATCTGAGCACTGCGCCCAGAAAAATACGTGTTGCGATACAGACTAGACGTCATGTTGGGGAGATCTAAAATCGAAAATACTATGTAAATAATCCATTACCTTTGATTCTCTTCATAAGATGTCACTTCCAGGTATCACAGGTCCATAACGAATGTAGTTTTGTTCAAAAAAGCTCATCATTTATGTCCAAAAATCTCCGTCTTGTTAGCACATGATCTAAGCCAGCCGGACTTCTCGTCATGAACGAGGGGAAAAAATATATTTACGTTCGTTCAAACATGTCAAACGTTGTATAGCATAAATCATTAGGGCCTTTTTTAACCAGAACATGAATAATATTCAAGGTGGACGAATGCATACTCTTTTATAACGTATTGGAACGAGGGTACCCAACATGAACTCGCGCGCCAGGTGTCTAATGGGACATCATCGTTCCAGAAGACTCAAAACACTTTGTAAAGGCTGGTGACATCTAGTGGAAGCAATAGGAAGTGCCAAAATATTCCTCAGCCCCTGTGTTTTTCAATGGGATAGGTTTAAAGTCAATACAACACATCAGGTATCCACTTCCTGTCAGAAAATGTCTCAGGGTTTTGCCTGCCAAATGAGTTCTGTTATACTCACAGACACCATTCAAACAGTTTTAGAAACTTTAGAGTGTTTTCTATCCATATATAATAAGTATATGCATATTCTAGTTACTGGGTAGGATTAGTAACCAGATTAAATCGGGTACATTTTTTTTATCCAGACGTGCAAATGCTGCCCCCTAGCCCTAACAGGTTAAATTATATACACTACATGTATGAAGTCTCCATCCTTAACGTTGTATATAAAATATAAAAATCATGAAACTATGTTTGTTAAGATAAGAATGTGATTTTAGGAGCCATAAGAGAAATTGTCTCCTATAAACTGTGCACAGTAAGTAGCCACGCCCTGAGAGAGGTCAGAGAGCGTCTCAGCCTGACGGAACTGTCCTTGTCTCTCAGAGTGCATAAAAGGATTGGTAAAGAAATTAACATTAGACCTGAAAAGCGTGAAGTGGTACCTACACGTTTGAAATGGTTTGAACTTTGAACCTCAACATGAGGTGAAGAAAATAAACTCACCTCCCAGACCAGAGAGGTGAGTAGAGCTGAAGCTCACGCCCAGAGTGGTTTGAAACCTGAATACCAACACGATTTGGCAAAAACTCCCCTCTCAGACAATCACTGGTACAGCTGATTTAGCTGTTCTAAATAAAATATCTACAAAAGCGAATTTAAGTGGGACCATCCTACTACTCTTATCAAATCACCGTATTTTACTACTCTCGTCACCAATGGGAACCGTCGACACGGCTGGCTAGCCTATCTTCCAAGGAGCATCTTCCAGAGCGAACAACGAAAGAGGTGGGAGGGGTGAACGACCCCTTTTGGACAATCAGAGCCTTACAAGCATGCCGTGGAAAGGACAACAACCTTCCTAAGAAGGACTGGTTCCGACAGAGATAAACGGTGAACTAAGGCATTCACACGTAAATACATTCATGAGTTCTTACTCCAAATGGGCGGCGGTTCGTGTGCAAACTATATGATTACTGTGAGAATAGTTTCTAAAATGTATCAACGATAAGTGTCTCTCTTTCTCTCCCTCTCCATGTCATTGTGTAAAAATCCACCATATTGTGTCAGTCCACTAGGGATCGTTTCCTATTGTATTAAGTGTGTATGTTTGTTCTGTGTTACCATTTAGTTAGCTAGTAAATAAATCATTCAACCAATGTGTGTAGTACTGAATCATAAGTAAGACTGGGGTTTTTGCAGATCCAAGGAGGTTACGACTGTTTAGAATTATGATATGATACGAGGTTATGATTAATAAGTTGACTGTTTATAGATGTGATAGGTAAAGACCTTTTAGAGTTTAACTTGGGAGATGGTAACTCTTTAACCTCTTACATCTAGACGTTCCGCTAGCGGAACACCTGCTCCAATATCCAATGATGGGCGTGGCGCGAAATACAAAGTCCTCGAAAATCCGAAAACGTCCATTTTTCAAACATATGACTATTTTACACCATTTTAAAGACAAGACTCTCCTTTATCTAACCACACTGTCCGATTTCAAAAAGGCTTTACAGCGAAAGCAAAACATTAGATTATGTCAGCAGAGTACCCAGCCAGAAATAATCAGACACCCATTTTTCAAGCTAGCATATAATGTCACAAAAAACAAAACCACAGCTAAATGCAGCACTAACCTTTGATGATCTTCATCAGATGACACTCCTAGGACATGATGTTATACAATACATGCATGTTTTGTTCAATCAATTTCATATTTATATCAAAAACCAGCTTTTACATTAGCATGTGACGTTCAGAACTAGCATTCCCACCGAACACTTCCGGTGAATTTACTAAATTACTCACGATAAACGTTCACAAAAAACATAATTATTTTAAGAATTATAGATACAGAACTCCTTTATGCAACCGCGGTGTCCGATTTTACAATAGCTTTTCGGTGAAAGCACATTTTGCAATATTCTGAGTAGATAGCCCGGCATCACGGGCTAGCTATTTTGACACCCACCAAGTTTGGTACTCACCAAACTCAGATTTACTATAACAAAAATTGGATTACCTTTGCTGTTCTTCATCAGAATGCACTCCCAGGACTTCTACTTCAATAACAAATGTTGGTTTGGTTCCAAATAATCCATAGTTATATCCAAATAGCGGCGTTTTGTTGTGCGTTCAAGACACTATCCGAAGGGCAAAGAAGGGTGACGCGCCCGGCGCGTTTCGTGACAAAAAAATTCAAAATATTCCATTACCGTACTTCGAAGCATGTCAAACGCTGTTTAAAATCAATTTTTATGCGATTTTTCTCGTAAAAAAGCGATAATATTACGACCGGGAAACCCTGTTTTCGTTCAAAGACGAAAAAATTAAAACATGGAGTCTTCTCGTGCACGCGCCCCCAGTCTCATTGTTCTCAGATCGACCACTATCCAAATGCGCTACTGTTTTTCAGCCATGGCCTGCAAAGTCATCATTCAATGTTCTGGCACCTTCTGAGAGCCTATGGGAGTGTTAGAAAATGTCACGTTACAGCAGAGATCCCCTGTTTTGGATAGAAATGATCAAGAAGGCCAAGAAATAGTCAGAGAGGGCGCTTCCTGTTTGGAATCTTCTCAGGTTTTGGCCTGCCAAATGAGTTCTGTTATACTCACAGACACCATTCAAACAGTTTTAGAAACTTTGGAGTGTTTTCTATCCAAAGCTAATAATTCTATGCATATTCTAGTTTCTGGGCAGGAGTAATAATCAGATTAAATCGGGTACGTTTTTTATCCGGCCGTGAAAATACTGCCCCCTATCCATAACAAGTTAAAGAACCGCTCTCGTGGTGCCCCAAATTCCTAATGAGTTAATTGTTACATGATTAATTTAACTGGGTAACAATTAAACATAGTTGATTAGATAAGTAACCGTCATCAGATTAATGAACGTAAAGTCACGACAAAGTTTACAACGTAGGTGCACAGGCAGAGAGATAAATTTGAATAATCACGGTAGACAGTGACACATTCAATACCACCTGCGCACTCTTGCCTGCATCTAGCTGATCTAGGGTGTAATCATTAATCCAACAGTTCCAAACGAGAGTTTCTATTGGATAAATTCAGGTATGTTTATCCCCATTCCGTAGACCTTCGTTGTAAAACAGTGTGTTTTAATCAATTATTTGGTGACAGGAATATATTTAGTATCGTTTTATCTAAAATGGTTAACTTTCTTAAAGTTGTATTATTTTTATGAAATTCACTGAGGAGGATGGTCCTCCCCTTCCTCCTCTGAGGAGTCTCCACTGGTATGACGCCATGTCATCTTGTACATCAAACATTGTGATCATAAACATTGGGACTGTATATGACATGAGTTTTAGGATATGGAAATGTGAAGTGCAGATATGGACTCAAGGTTGTTTGGCTTGCTTGTATGACATCAAACAATTATTTATTATAATCCTCAACATCCTCAACATCTTTCAAATACATTGAGTCCTTTTAATTTACAGCATTTCTCTCACTCGGACAACAAAGAATGTGCAAAAGTTGACCAATTAGCGGAAGGGATGTTGGCAACTTCTTGTTGCGTGCAATGTGCAAGTTCAAAACGTCTGTCAATCAAAACCCATACAGCGCTGTGAAGTGCAGAGCCTGAGCTCTGGTGTCATTTTATAGCATATTACTGTACATCCACTGATTTCCAATTTAGGTGCTTATCAGTGCCCAAATCTGTCATTTTCAAACCGTATATAGGTACGAGTGTACAGGGCTACACAAATATACCAACGTTTAACATTTTAGCACTCCAGTGTTATCGATGTGTGAGAGAGGTCAGCCATCTTACCGCGGCGCTGCCAAAGAAACAATTATGTATGGCTGGCGGAGAGAAGCATAGATTAACCTGCTGCAACTGTCTCTGTCTCTCTCTGTCTCTCTCTGTGTCTGTGACAGTATTGTACCATGCAGACACAACACCCCAATTATGGTTTTCTATAAATTATTCTATTATATACGTTGGGTTATAGAATTATTGGATCCATTGAAAAAACATGTGGTTTGAATTAGAGGTCGACCGATTATGATTTTTCAACGCCGATACCGATTATTGGAGGACAAAAAAAAGCCGCTACCGATTAATTGGCCATTTTCTTTTATTTTTATTTATTTGTAATAATGACAATTACAACAATACTGAATTAACACTTATTTTAACTTAATATAATACATCAATAAAATCAATTTAGCCTCAAATAAATAATGAAACATGTTCAATTTGGTTTAAATAATGCAAAAACAAAGTGTTGGAGAAGAAAGTAAAAGTGCAATATGTGCCATGTAAGAAAGATAACGTTTAAGTTCCTTGCTCAGAACATGAGAACATATGAAAGCTGGTGGTTCCTTTTAACCTGAGTCTTCAATATTCCCAGATAAGTTTTAGGTTGTAATTATTATAGGAATTATAGGACTATTTCTCTCTATACGATTTGTATTTCATATACCTTTGACTATTGGATGTTCTTATAGGCACTTTAGTATTGCCAGTGTAACAGTATAGCTTCCGTCCCTCTCCTCGCTCCTACCTGGGCTCGAACCAGGAACATATCGACAACAGCCACCCTCGAAGCAGTGTTACCCATGCAGAGCAAGGGGAACAACTACTCCAAGTCTCAGAGCGAGTGACGTTTGAAACGCTATTAGCGTGCACCCCGCTAACTAGCTAGCCATTGCACATCGGTTACACCAGCCTAATCTTGGGAGTTGATAGGCTTGAAGTCATAAACAGCGCAATGCTTGAAGCACAGCGAAGAGCTGCTGGCAATATGCACGAAAGTGCTATTTGAATGAATGCTTACGAGCCTGCTGGTGCCTACCACCGCTCAGTCAGACTGCTCTATCAAATCATAGACTTAATTATAATATAATAAACACACAGAAATACGAGCCTTAGGTCATTAATATGGTCGAATCTGTAAACTATCATCTCGAAAACAAAATGTTTTTCCTTTCAGTGAAATACGGAACCGTTCCGTATTTTATCTAACGGGTGGCATCCCTAAGTCTAAATATTCCTGTTACATTGCACAACCCTCAATGTTATGTCCTAATTACATAAAATTCTGGCAAATTAGTTCGCAACGAGCCAGGCGACCCAAACTGTTGCATATACCCTGACTCTGCATGCAATAAACGCAAGAGAAGTGACACAATTTCACCTGGTTAATATTGCCTGCTAACCTGGATTTCTTTGAACTAAATATGCAGGTTTAAAAATATATACTTCTGAGTATTGATTTTAAGAAATGCATGGATGTTTATGGTTAGTTACAGTTGTGCAACAATTGTGCTTTTTTCGCAAATGCGCTTTTGTTAAATCATCCCCCGTTTGGCGAAGTCGGCTGTCTTTGTTAGGAAGAAATAGTATTCACAGTTCGCAACGAGCCAGGCGGCCCAAACTGCTGCATATACCCTGACTCTGTTGCAAGTGAAGTGACACATTTTCCCTAGTTAAAAGAAATTCATGTTAGCAGGCAATTTTAACTAAATATGCAGGTTTAAAAATATATACTTGTGTATTGATTTTAAGAAAGGCATTGATGTTTATGGTTAGGTAAACGTTGGAGTAACGTGTACCTAAGCGATTATATGCAACGCAGGACAGGCTAGATAAACTCGTAATATCATCAACCATGTGTAGTTAATTAGTGATTATGATTGATTGATTGCTTTTTATAAGATAAGTTTAATGCTAGCTAGAAACTTACCTTGGCTTCTTACTGCATTCGCGTAACAGGCAGGCTCCTCGTGAAGTGCAATGTAAAGCAGGTGGTTAGAGCGTTGGACTAGTTAACCGTAAGGTTGCAAGATTGAATCCCCGAGCTGACAAGGTAAAAATCAGTCGTTCTGCCCCTGAACAAGGCAGTTAACCCACCGTTCCTAGGCCGTCATTGAAAATAACTGACTTAACTGACTTGACTAGTTAAATAAAGGTGTAAAAAAATATATAAAAAAATCGGCGTCCAAAAATACCGATTTCCGATTGTTATAAAAACTTGAAATTGGCCCTAATTAATCGGTCGACCTCTATTTTGAATTGAAGAGGGCAATCCATAAGCACAGACAAAGGACATCAAGGATCTGGAAAGATTCTATATGGAGGAATGGTCTATGATCCCTCCCAAATAAACTCAGCAAAAAAAGAGACAGGACCCCGTCTGTCAAAGATAATTTGTAAAAATCCAAATAACTTCACAGATCTTCATTGTAAAGGGTTTAAACACTGTTTCCCATTCAATGAACCATAAACAATTAATGAACATGCACCTGTGGAATGGTCATTAAGACACTAACAGCTTACAGACGGTAGGCAATTAAGGTCACAGTTATGAAAACTTAGGACACTAAAGAGGCCTTTCTACTGACTCTGAGAAAGACCAAAAGAAAGATGCCCAGGGTCCCTGCTCATCTGCGTGAATGTGCCTTAGGGCAATACATTGCAATGTCCCTACTATGAGACGCCTAAGACAACGCTACAGGGAGACAGGACGGACAGCTGATCGTCCTTGCAGTGGCAGATCACGTGTAACAACACCTGCACAGGATCGGTACATCTGAACATCACACCTGCGGGACAGGTACAGGATGGCAACAACAACTGCCCGAGTTACACCAAGAACGGACAGTCCCTCCATCAGTGCTCAGACTGTCCGCAATAGGCTGAGAGAGGCTAGACTGAGGGCTTGTAGGCCTGTTGTAAGGCAGGTCCTCACCAGACATCACTGGCAACAACGTCGCCTATGGACACAAACCCACCGTCGCTGGACAGGACTGGCAAAAAGTGCTCTTCACTGATGAGTCGCGATTTTGTCTCACCAGGGGTGATGGTCGGATTCGCATTTATCGTCGAAGGAATGAGCGTTACACCGAGGCCTGTACTCTGGAGCGGGATCGATTTGGAGGTGGAGGGTCTGTGGTCTATGGCGGTGTGTCACAGCATCATCGGACTGAGCTTGTTGTCATTGCAGGCAATCTTAATGCTGTGCGTTACAGGGAAGACATCCTCCTCCCTCATGTGGTTCCCTTCCTGCAGGCTCATCCTGACATGACCCTCCAGCATGACAATGCCACCAGCCATACTGCTCGTTCTGTGAGCGTTATTTCCTGCAATACAGGAATGTCAGTGTTCAATCCCATTGAGCACGTCTGGGACCTGTTGGATCGGAGGGTGAGGGCTAGGGCTGTTCCCCCCCAGAAATGTCCCGGAGCTTGCAGGTGCCTTGGTAGAGTGGGGTAACATCTCACAGCAAGAACTGGCAAATCTGGTGCAGTCCATGAGGAGATGCACTGCAGTACTTAATGCCACAACAGATACTGACTGTTACTTTTGATTTTGACCCCCCTTTTGTTCAGGGACACATTATTCCATTTCTGTTAGTCACATGTCTGTGGAAGTTGTTCAGTTTATGTCTCAGTTGTTGAATCTTGTTGTCCATACAAGTATTTACACATGTTAAGTTTGCTGAAAATAAATGCAGTTGACAGGGAGAGGACGTTTGTTTTTTTGCTGAGTTTAGTTCTCCAATCTCATTAAACATGTTAGAAAAAAGGCTCAATATCATTGCTTCTCAAGGGGAGGGTGCTGCTGTATTGGAAACAGGGGTGCCAATCACCTTGACCCCTATCTTTACATTTTTTTAAAAACGTATTACTTGTGAAACAAAATCTCTTTAGCATGTAATATAGTTCAGTATTTATATTTATTTAAATTTTATTCCGTATTTTTTTTTGTTCATCTTCATCAAGGGATCCAATAATTCCAGACTTCACTGTATATTGTATGGACTGTGTTTTCTTTTAAACTATGAATATGCACTGTCTCACTTAGCATAAATCATACAGTAATTGCCCTACAGTATACAGGAAAATCAACGAACACAAACACACTAAACTCTGGCCCAGAGTTCTACGCTACCTGCTGGCTTGTTTGATAGTTACAGATTTTTGGCATAGATCTTCATATTGTAGCAGAGAAGCTTCAAGTATCCCTAAATGCCTGCATTCTTGGTACCTGCTTTCAATGGTTTTCTTGCCACTGTGCTTTTGTTGACGTAGATAAATTCATCCATCCCTATCCTGGGTGCTCTCCATACCGTAACACTGGTGGTTGTGCCACAGCTCCTGGCTTGATCCAGAGCAGATGGTTTATTGTCTGTCACTGCTGTGTGGGTGGCTGCTGGGGGGCTGGCAGCTGTGTGGCTGGCTGGCTCACAGGGGACTGGGGAATGGCGGACGCAGTGAAAAGAGCATTTAGCTTATTATGACCGACACATATGTGGCAGCACACAGACGTCTTACAGCCTGCACCACACACACTGACAATACACATACAAGCTCATAAACTGGTTGGACAGTTTCTGTCAGAAATGCTCTGTCAAATACACTGGCTTGACACTCGTGCATGGGAGTTCTCCCTTTTCTACTAGTGTATGATATTAATAGTGATGCACCGATATGACATTTTTGGCAGATACCGATATTCGATATACATTTTTTTAGCACATGGACTCAGCGCTCTAAGGCACTGCATCTCAGTGCAAGAGGTGTCACTACAGTCCCTTGTTCGAATCCAGGCTGTATCACATCCGGCTGTGATTGGGAGTCCCATAGGGAGGCGCACAATTGGCCCAGCGTCGTCCGGGTTTGGCTGGGGTAGGCCGTCATTGTAAATAAGAACTTGTTCTTAACTGACTTGCCTAGTTAAGTAGAGGTTTTATATATATATATATATACATACATACATACATACATACATACACACACACACACACACACACACACACACACACACACACACACACACACACACACACACACACACACACACACACACACACACACACACACACCACACTGACCAAAAAGTTATTTTGTTGTCATTTACGTATGTCCCCATTACCAGTAAAACATAATCAAAACCTATTTCTTTCACTTACTTGCTGTGCTGTTTGGTTGTTCATTTGTTCAGTCGTTTCATTCTCAACCAGGATTTCTATGGAACGTCGTTTGGGTCTTTGCGTGTCAAATAACACCCTTTGATGAGTCAAATAAGCTTGTTGACCAATCAGGACCTGAATATGAATGCACATCACATAATAATTTCATGCATTCATTCATTTTTTCCCGTAGCTATTGCACATTGATTACACTATCATACGTATCAACGATTCATCGATACGTATGCTATGATGCTGGTAAAGTTGTCTCGCGTACCTACTGTGCTGGTCATAAAAAAAGCTAGCTAGCTCATGGATGCAAACAATGTTCTTCCCCAAAAACATAGCAAAAGGACATCTGTTTCAGTAGCTATCGTTACCTAGCTGACTATATAGTTTGGTGTCATCATCTAAAATAACCCTAATTTATAAGACAGTTCTTATTTGATAAATGGTGGTCGGACCCATCTATGTGAAGCTAGCCACAATAAGGATTAGGCACAATAGTGGAACAACACATAACCCGGTCGGTCGAGCCTCACTAGCCAGATGAAGCTAGCTGGCTGCTTATAAGGTTAGCTTTGGGCAACAGGGTTAAGTTGCTGACTAGCTATTTATTTTCATGAACTGAAGTTCAAGTTCAATAGGCGAACAACAAGTGGCTACCTAGCTAATACTGACACAAGGATTCCTAAATCATTGCTAAGAATAATGAAAATGACTGCAGTTTCTACTGGTCATTGTTTTCAGGCTGGTTGTATTGGTGCTAACTAGGTACCAAGCTAAAGCTAGCTACCCCAGAAGTTGCGGTCGAACAAATAATGCTTCATTACCAACGCGGTATTGTAAACGCATCGTTCGTGGCCAGTGTAGGCTTGTTAACAGACTTTTTTGTACAGCTTTCACAGTGCTATTGATAGTAGTGGTGGTGCTTGGCTTGCACGTGCAAATTCAGAACACACAACATTCTATAATAGAACTGTGTTATTTGACCTGTCAAATAGTGTTATTTGGAGTGTATCTTTTTTGACACGCAAAGACCCAAACAGCATTCCATAGTATGTCGTGAAGCTAATAGCAGTGATGCTATTACTGTGTAACTCCGGTAGGGCAACATGTGTACCGGTGCTCGACCAGTCGGCGAAAGCCAACATCACCCACGACAGGGAATGGTTGATTGACAAGGGCAATGAATTCCATTATCCTGGCGTTAGTGGATTTTGCGTTAGAGTTGTTTTGCTGAAAAGTTCTTACTCTTTCAAATGACTGCTGGACTTGTTGACTGCTTGATCCACACAGCAGACATTGTGGGCTAGGTTAGGAATGCTGTGTTGCACGTGTTTGTCAACATTTTATGTTGCGTCATTACGTCATGTACCTACGTTATATAGGTGTGCATGTCAGCTTTGACATCGGTTTTGCACATCAGCGTTAAACTAGACATCGGGCCGATACCGATGTTGGCATTTTTAGCTAATATCGTCCGATTCCGATATGTTCACCGATATATCGTGCATCGATAGATGAGAACCATGTTGATGCATCTATATTGTGTTAAGGTTATTTCAGCTCTATAGAAGAGCCATAATAATGCAGATCATTTAAAAAAAGATTGTTATAAGATCCAGTGTTATTGTAGAAAGCTGAAGGTAACATATCTGATCCTTCCACCCTCTGCTCAGAGTAAGGGAGATTATTATTCACTTATTCTAAAAGTTTGTTTAATGACATTCTGATCCTAAATTATGAAGTCTACTGACGTTGGAGGGAAGGATAGAGATGGAAAGATGTTTTAGAACTATGCTGACACAGACTCAAGTTCATAGTATTTTCAGCCTGGAGGAGGTGAACTTGTAATATTGACAACGTGATAAAGCGTCAATATACTAACACTGACATGTCCTCCTGACTTTCACTCTCTCTTACAGTCAGCTAGTATGAAAAGACTACTTTCACAATCACAAATAAAGTTCCCAGTATTTCCGTGTATTTTATATCAGTCTCAAGGACATGTTTATGCTTTCTCTTACAGTGAAAGCTATCAACAGAATCTACCAGAATCAATGCTAATTTGAATACAATGTAATGTATACGTAATGTACCTGAATTACAGTGCTCCATTTCACCTTGAATAGCCGGATATTACACTGAAATGCTTCAGGACCAAGAGACGGGTTATTTGTAATCTTATCTCTGGGGACAGACAGGAAGTCCTTATTGTCTGAGCGACAGTGAAAAAAGCCTGTGAATGGGAGAGGATATGAAGGAGATAGATTGCTGTCAACAGTCTCTATCAGGGCTAAATTGTGTTGTTCAGCTCTGAAATGATGCTTTACTAAAATGGAAATGCAAATAGTAATCCGGGGGGGAAACTCATTTTTGTTAAGCTACAGAAGTCTAAATGAGAATTTATGAGTTATATTTCAATTACTGATGCAGGAACAGGGAGGTATGTATATCAACATTATGCTAATGGTTGTGGTCTCCTGTTCTGTTCCAGTGGTTCTGCTGGACACCACGTCTGTTTTGGGAGAGCTGGGATGGAAGACCTATCCCGTGAATGGGGTAAGTGTGTGTGTGCTTGCTTGCGCGCACGTGCGTGTGTTAGCGCTGGGACGATCAACCAAAAATGATCGACACCGATCACTTGTCGCAGACATTTTGCTGATATCATTCAGTACTATAAGTAGTACTAGAGAAATGTGGAGTTTGAAATGAAATAAGTTTGATAATATGGGTGATCGTTAATGGGACAAATGATGGCTACAACCCTCTAACTAGTAGTAGTAGATTAAGGATCATTTAAAAACTGTGGTGCACATTAATGTAATATACTTATTGTTCTATTTATCGGTATCACATCAATTCAGGCAATTTATCTCAGTATGGATTTTTGCCCATATCCCCCAGCTCTACCGTGCATGTGATTCACTGCTCACTGCACACAGTTATGTCGTTTGTGTGGGAGATCCCACAGTTCATTCAAAAACATAATGTCTTGGCTTGATCAATACCCAATCAATCATATTGATCATAAGATGAGATAACGACCAATAATGATCCGATTCCCAGGTATGTTGTATTTCCAGACTTCTAGAGAGGATAGTGAGTGAGATAATTAGCACAGGTCTCGAAGGAAAGTCTCACATTCAATCTATTTTCAATTTCCACCATCACTTGATACTAAAGGGCCATATAAAGTTATAATGGACTCTTTCAATGTGAGTGAAAAGAAACGATTTGGATTTGTTCACTGTGGGATGTCTGGTACGAGCACGGCTGTGTCTAGCGTGAGGTGGCTGTCGCTTGAGGGTGAATAGATTGGACGGCTGACTGTCCATTCACGCTGGGTTATGACAAGAAGTCCTTGGTCTGTTCAGATTAACTATTGACAAAACTGTTTTCCTTGTAGCTCTTTAACCCTGTCTCTCTATCCTCTCCCCCTGTCTCTCTCTCCTCTCCCCCGTCTCTCTCTCCTCTCCCCCTGTCTCTCTCTCCTCTCCCCCCTGTCTCTCTCTCCTCTCCCCCCTGTGTGTCTCTCTCCTCTCCCCCCTGTCTGTCTCTCTCCTCTCCCCCCTGTCTCTCTATCCTCTCCCCCGTCTCTCTCTCCTCTCCCCCCTGTCTCTCTCTCCTCTCCCCCCTGTCTCTCTCTCCTCTCCCCTGTCTCTCTCTCCTCTCCCCCTGTCTCTCTATCCTCTCCCCTGTCTCTCTATCCTCTCCCCCTGTCTCTCTATCCTCTCCCCCCGTCTCTCTCTCCTCTCCCCCTGTCTCTCTCTCCTCTCCCCCCGTCTCTCTCTCCTCTCCCCCCTGTCTCTCTCTCCTCTCCCCCCTGTCTGTCTCTCTCCTCTCCCCCCGTCTCTCTCTCCTCTCCCCCCTGTCTCTCTCTCCTCTCCCCCCTGTCTCTCTCTCCTCTCCCCCCTGTCTGTCTCTCTCCTCTCCCCCCGTCTCTCTCTCCTCTCCCCCTGTCTCTCTCTCCTCTCCCCCTGTCTCTATCTCCTCTCCCCCCTGTCTCTATCTCCTCTCCCCCCTGTCTGTCTCTCTCCTCTCCCCCCGTCTCTCTCTCCTCTCCCCCCTGTCTCTCTCTCCTCTCCCCCCTGTCTCTCTCTCCTCTCCCCCTGTCTCTCTCTCCTCTCCCCCCTGTCTGTCTCTCTCCTCTCCCCCCGTCTCTCTCTCCTCTCCCCCCTGTCTCTCTCTCCTCTCCCCCCTGTCTCTCTCTCCTCTCCCCCCTGTGTGTCTCTCTCCTCTCCCCCCTGTGTGTCTCTCTCCTCTCCCCCTGTGTCTCTCTCTCCTCTCCCCCCTGTCTCTCTCTCTCCTCGCCCCCCTGTCTCTCTCTCCTCGCCCCCCTGTCTCTCTCTCCTCGCCCCCCTGTCTCTCTCTCCTCTCCCCCCGTCTCTCTCTCCTCTCCCCCCGTCTCTCTGTCCTCTCCCCTCTGTCTCTCTCTCCTCTCCCCTGTCTCTCTATCGTCTCCCCCTGTCTCTCTCTCCTCTCCCCCCTGTCTCTCTCTCCTCTCACCCCTGTCTCTCTCTCTCCTCTCCCCCCTGTCTCTCTCTCTCCTCTCCCCCCTGTCTCTCTCTCCTCTCCCCCCTGTCTCTCTCTCCTCTCCCCCCTGTCTCTCTCTCCTCTCCCCTCTGTCTCTCTCTCCTCTCCCCTCTGTCTCTCTCTCCTCTCCCCCTTGTCTCTCTATCCTCTCCCCCTTGTCTCTCTATCCTCTCCCCCTTGTCTCTCTATCCTCTCCCCCTTGTCTCTCTCTCCTCTCCACCCTGTCTCTCTCTCCTCTCCCCCTGTCTCTCTCTCCTCTCCCCTCTGTCTCTCTCTCCTCTCCCCTCTGTCTCTCTCTCCTCTCCCCCTTGTCTCTCTATCCTCTCCCCCTTGTCTCTCTATCCTCTCCCCCTTGTCTCTCTATCCTCTCCCCCCTGTCTCTCTCTCCTCTCCCCTCTGTCTCTCTCTCCTCTCTCCCCTGTCTCTCTCTCCTCTCCCCCTGTCTCTCTCTCTCTCCTCTCCCCCCTGTCTCTCTCTCCTCTCCCTTCTCCCCTCTGTCTCTCTCTCCTCTCCCTTCTCCCCTCTGTCTCTCTCCTCTCCCCTCTGTCTCTCCCCTCTCCCCTCTGTCTCTCTCTCCTCTCCCCTCTGTCTCTCTCTCCTCTCCCCCCTGTCTCTCTCTCCTCTCCCCCCTGTCTCTCTCTCCTCTCCCCCCTGTCTCTCTATCCTCTCCCCCTGTCTCTCTTGCCTCTCCCCCCTGTCTCTCTCGCCTCTCCCCCCTGTCTCTCTCGCCTCTCCCCCCTGTCTGTCTCGCCTCTCCCCCCTGTCTCTCTCTCCTCTCCCTCTGTCTCTCTCTCCTCTCCCTCTGTCTCTCTTTCTCCCCCCTGTCTCTCTCTCCTCTCCCCCTGTCTCTCTCTCCTCTCCCCCCTGTCTCTCTCCTCTCCCCTCTGTCTCCTCACCCCTCTGTCTGTCTCTCCTCTCCCCTCTGTCTCCTCACCCCTCTGTATCTCTCTCCTCTCCCCTCTGTCTCTCTCTCCTCTCCCCCCTGTCTCTCTATCCTCTCCCCCTGTCTCTCTCTCCTCTCCCCCTGTCTCTCTATCCTCTCCCCCCTCTCTCTCTCTCCTCTCCCCCTGTCTCTCTATCCTCTCCCCCTGTCTCTCTATCCTCTCCCCTGTCTCTCTATCCTCTCCCCTGTCTCTCTATCCTCTCCCCTGTCTCTCCATCCTCTCCTCTCTGTCTCTCTCTCCTCTCCCCTCTGTCTCTCTCTCCTCTCCCCTCTGTCTCTCTATCCTCTCCCCCTGTCTCTCTATCCTCTCCTCTCTGTCTCTCTCTTCTCTCCCCTCTGTCTCTCTCTTCTCTCCCCTCTGTCTCTCTCTTCTCTCCCCTCTGTCTCTCTCTCCTCTCCCCTCTGTCTCTCTCTCCTCTGTCTCTCTCTCCTCTCCCCTCTGTCTCTCTCTCCTCTCCCCTCTGTCTCTCTCTCCTCTCCCCTCTGTCTCTCTCTCCTCTCCCCTCTGTCTCTCTCTCCTCTCCCCTCTGTCTCCTCTCCCCTCTGTCTCCTCTCTCCCCCTGTCTCTCTATCCTCTCCCCCCCTGTCTCTCTCTCCTCTCCCCCCTGTCTCAGAGCCACTCTAGTTTGCCCTTTTCTGGGGGATCCTATCTGTACCTCTGTATTTCTGCCGCTTTCTCTATCTTCACCTCTCTGAAAGGTCCTCTGTCTTTCTATGTCTACCTCTCTATTTTCTCTACCCCTCTGTGCATCTCGATCTTCTCTACCCCTCTGTGTGTCTCTCTGCCCCTGTCTGTTTTGTCTTTGCTCTGTCTGCTGGTGTCAGGAGAGGAGAGGGGATTACATCATGTAGGTGGTTGTGACAGCCAGAGGCAGCAGAGAGAGAGAAGACCTGTCCTGTCTGCAGCTTTGACTCCATGATTAAGCTGTCAGACCCCTCTGCTCTCTCTCTCTCTCTCCTCTTCCTTTCACTCCTCTCTCCGCTCTCATCCTTTGCTCGCCCCGGAAAACAGTTTGCCGATGAATATTTAACAAGGCACGGTAAGAGGGGCAGCTAGAGAAAGGGAAGGAGGTCTGGAGGGAAAAGGGAGGTCTGAAGGGATGGATGGAGGGAGGTCTAGGGGGGGGGGGGGGGGTAAAATAGTCTGAATCCCTTGCTACCTGGCGGAAGAGAGCAGTGAATCCCCTGTCTATTAGACACAGTCAGATATCTGAGCACGGCAGGTCGGAAGCAGCTAGCTTACACACGTTATCATA
Organism: Salmo salar; assembly: GCF_965601325.2. Taxonomy (NCBI): domain Eukaryota; kingdom Metazoa; phylum Chordata; class Actinopteri; order Salmoniformes; family Salmonidae; genus Salmo; species Salmo salar. The sequence continues at coordinate 32,954,767 of NC_138311.1, forward strand.
CAGGACATTATTGACCATGGTTATTCATACCTGTGAGGATATCTCTGTCTCTACATGCTACAGGATGGTCATACATGCTTATTCAGGTCTCTGTAGATATCAGGTGTTTTGAAGATGAAATTACTGGCACACTCACTGTCTCAGACTATATATATTTAAGCAATAAGGTCCAAGGAGGTGTGGTACAGTATATGGCCAATATACCACGGCTAAGGGCTCTTCTTAAGCACGACACATCGCAGAGTGCCTGGACACAGCCCTTAGCCGTGGTATATTGGCCATATATCACAAACCCCCGAGGTGCCGTATTGCTATTATAAACTGGTTACCAATGTAATTAGAGCAGTAAAAATAAATGTTTTGTCATACCCCTGATACCCCATGGCTGTCAGCCAATCAGCATTCAGGGCTCAAACCACCCAGTTTATAAATATAGATATATATTACAATGCATTCAGAGAGTATTCAGACCCCTTGACTTTTTCCACGTTTACGTTACAGCCTTATTCTAAAATGGATTAAATAGTTTTTTTTCTCCGCCTCAATCTACACACAATACCCAATAATGACAAAAACATTTTTTTTTTTTTTTGTGCAAATGTATAAGAAATTTAAAAACTGAAATATCACATTTACATAAGTATTCAGACCCTTTACTCAGTACTTTGTTGAAGCACCTTTGGCATCATTTACAGCCTCAAGTCTTCTTGGGTATGAGGCTACAAGCTTTGCACACCTGTATTTGGAGAGTTTCTCCCATTCTTCTCTGCAGATCCTCAAGCTCTGTCAGGTTGGATGGGGAGCGTCGCTGCACAGCTATTTTCAGGTCTCTCCAGAGATGTTAGATCGGGTTCAAGTCCGAGCTCTGTCTGGGCCACACAAGGACATTCAGAGACTTGTCCCGAAGCCACTCCTGCATTGTCTTGGCTGTGTGCTTAGGGTCATTGTCCTGTTGGAAGGTGAACCTCCTGGTACTGTATGAATGTATGTACATGCATGCATACATGCATACATACAGTACCAGGAGGTTCAGTACCAGAATAAAATGTCTGTATTGACTGACCTTCATGTCTTAAAGTGATGATGGACTGTCGTTTCTCTTTGCTTATTTGAGCTGTTCTTGCCATGGTATGCACTTCATCTTTTTCCAAATAGGGCTATTTTCTCTATACCTCCCCACCTTGTCACAAAACCACTGATTGGCTCAAACGCATTAAGAAGGAAAGTAATTCCACAAATTAACTTTTAACAAGGCACACCTGTTAATTGAAATGCATTCCAGGTGACCACCTCATGAAGCTGGTTGAGAGAATGCCAAGAGTGTGCAAAGCTGTCATCAAGGCAAAGGGTGGCTACTTTGAAGAATCTCAAATCTAAAATATATTTTGATTTGTTCAACACTTTTTTTGGTTACTACATGATTCCATATGTGTTATTTCATAGTTGTGATGTCTTCACTATTATTCTACAATGTAGAAAATAGTAACAATAAAGAAAAACCCTTGAATGAGTCGGCGTTCTAAAACCTTTGACTGGTACTGTATACATATTAAAGCCATCCTGGATCTACACATAAACACACTATCAGACTACCTTTTACAGACACTGATAGCTTATTAAAGATGAGAACATAAAGACAGCCGTCTTTAAGCGGTAGTATTATTCTCTACTATAGAAAACAAGCTTAGCCAAGTATCCAGTGTGTTACTTCCTTTTAGAGTGGTGAAAAACATCAAGTTCTATCCTCTTGGTTTACAGCCTCTGGTGTGAAGTCCGAGATATGGGCTCAGCCGATTCCCTGCTACTGCTGGTTGTATTGTGTTGTTGCCTTTTCTATTCCAGGCCTAAGACGGAGTGTAAAGGGGCTTTACTCTTGTTGGGGTGCAGGCAGCATAGAAACCTGATTTAGCTGTCAGTCGAAGCACAGTGCACTCTGTAGTGTTGCTTAGATAGCACCCAGCTTGACAACATAAGTAGGGCCCTATGGGAAAGCCTTTCCATCTACCAGACAACTTTTCATTAGCATCATCGCTAACGGGTACACAAAGTGGACTCAAAGACTCGTGTACACAAAGACTCGTGCACCGCACTTACACAGACGGGGAATTCTCGTTGCCTTTTTAGAAAGCTGCAGGAAATACGAGTCACTGATTAATTCTGTTCATAACTTGGGCAAGTTAATACATTTTAACCTCTTGGGGCTAGGTGGGACGCTAGCGTGCCACCTGTGGTGCACTCCATCAACAGCAGGTGCATTTCAAGAGCGGCAAATTTGAATCCAAATAAATGTCAAAATTCAAATTTTTCAAAAATACAACTATGTTACACCATTTGAAAGATAAACATCTCCTTAATCTAACCACGTTTTACGATTTCAAAAAGGTTTTACGGCGAAAGCATAAATTTAGAGTATGTTAGGACAGTACATTTACAAGAGTTGTGTGTAATGTTTTGTCAAGTCAAAGACAGGGTCACCAAAACCATAAAACCAGCTAAAATGATACACTAACCTTTTACAATCTCCATCAGATGACACTCCTAGGACATTATGTTAGACAATGCATGCATTTTTAGTTCTATCAAGTTCATATTTATATACAAAAACAGCGTTTTACTATGGCATTGATGTTGAGGAAATCGTTTCCCTCCAATAACCGGCAGTCAAGTCAGCGTCACAAATTAAATAATTAAAATTAGAAAACATTGGTAAAATATTATATTGTCATTTAAAGAATTATAGATTTACATCTTTTGAACGCAATCAACTTGCCAGATTTAAAAATAACCTTACTGGGAAATCACACTTTGCAATAATCTGAGCACTGTGCCCAGAAAAATACGCGTTGCGATACAGACTAGACGTCATGTTGGGGAGATCTAAAATCGAAAATACTATGTAAATAATCCATTACCTTTGATTCTCTTCATCAGATGTCACTTCCAGGTATCACAGGTCCATAACGAATGTAGTTTTGTTCAAAAAAGCTCATCATTTATGTCCAAAAATCTCCGTCTCGTTAGCACATGATGTAAGCCAGCCGGACTTCTCGTCATGAACGAGGGGAAAAAATATATTTCCGTTCGTTCAAACATGTCAAACGTTGTATAGCATAAATCATTAGGGCCTTTTTTAACCAGAACATGAATAATATTCAAGGTGGACGAATGCATAGCCTTTTATAACGTATTGGAACGAGGGTACCCAACATGAAGTAGCGCGCCAGGTGTCTAATGGGACATCACCGTTCCATGGCTCTTGTTCGGTCAGATCTCCCTCCAGAAGACTCAAAACACTTTGTAAAGGCTGGTGACATCTAGTGGAAGCAATAGGAAGTGCCAAAATATTCCTAAACCCCTGTGTTTTTCAATGGGAGAGGTTTAAAGTCAATACAACACATCAGGTATCCACTTCCTGTCAGAAAATGTCTCAGGGTTTTGCCTGCCAAATGAGTTCTGTTATACTCACAGACACCATTCAAACAGTTTTGGAAACTTTAGAGTGTTTTCTATCCATATATAATAAGTATATGCATATTCTAGTTACTGGGTAGGATTAGTAACCAGATTAAATCGGGTACATTTTTTTTATCCAGACGTGCAAATGCTGCCCCCTAGACCCAACAGGTTAAATACATTTAGTTGATTTGGGGAGACTAATCTGGACACTTATAAGAAATCCCACTACGTCCTCCAACGAACCATTAAACATGCAAAGCGTCAATACAGGACTAAGATCGAATCCTACTACATCGGCTCTGACGTTCGTCGGATGTAGCAGGACTTGCAAACTATCATGGATTACAAAGGGAAACCAAGCCGCGAGCTGCCCAGTGACGCAAACCTACCAGATGAGCTAAATGCCTTCTATGCAGGCTTCGAGGCAAGCAACACTGAACCATGCATGAGAACACCAGCTGTTCTGGACAAATGTGTGATCACGCTCTCCATAGCCAATGTGAGTAAGTCCTTTAAACAGGTTAACATTCACAAGACCACAGGGTTAGATGGATTACCGCGACGCATACTCAGAGCATCCGCTGACCAGCTGGCAAGTGTCTTCACTGACATTTTCAACCTCTTCCTGTCCCAGTCTGTAATACCTACATGTTTCAAGCAGACCACCATAGTCCCTGTGCCCAAGAAAGCGAAGGTAACTTGCTTAAATGACTACCGCACCGTAGCACTCACGTCGGTAGCCATTCAATTATTTGAAAGGCTGGTCATGGCTCACATCAACACCATCATCCCAGACACACTGAACCCACTCCAATTCGCATACCGCCCCAACAGATCCACAGATGACGCAATCTCTATTGCCCTCCACACTGCCCTTTCCCACACCTATGTGAGAATGCTGTTCATTGACTACGAGCTCAGCGTTCAACACCATAGTGCCCTCAAAGCTCATCACTAAGCTAAGGTCCCTGGGACTGAACAACTGGATCCTGGACTTCCTGACGGGCTGCCCCATGTGGTGAGGGTAGGCAACAACACATCCGCCATGCTGACCCTCAACACGGAGGACCCTCAGGGGTGCATGCTTAGTCCCTCTTGTACTCCCTGTTTACCCACGACTGCGTGGCCAAGCACGACTCCAACACAATCATTAAGTTTGCTGATGACACAGCAGTGTTTGGCCTGATCACTGACGATGATGAGATAGCCTACAGGGAGGAGGTCAGAGACCTGGCAATGTGGTGCCAGGACAACAACCTCTCCCTCAACGTAATCAAAACAAAGGAGCTGATCGTAAACTACAGGAAACGGAGGGCCGAGTACACCCCCATTTTACATCGACGGGGCTGTAGTGGAGCGGGTCGAGGGCTTCAAGTTACTCGGTGTCCACATCACTAAGGATCTATCATGGTCCACACACACCAACACAGTCGTGAAGAGGGCACGACAACGCCTCTTTCCCCTTAGGAGGCTGGAAATATTTGGCATGGGCCCTCAGATCCTAAAAAAGGTGCTACAGCTGCACCATTGAAAGTACCTTGACTGGCTGCATCACTGCTTGGTATAGCAACTGCTTGGCATTCGACAGCAAGGCGCTACAGCTGGTAGTATTTGTACGTCCCAGTACATCACTGGGGCTGAGCTCCCTGCCATCCAGGACCTTTATACCAGGCGATGTCAGAGGAAGGCCCTAAAAGTTGTCAAAGACTCCAGCCACCCAAGTCATAGACTGATCTCTCTGCTACTGCACAGCTAGCGGTACCGATGCACCAAGTCCGGAACCAACAGGACCCTGAATAGCTTCTACCCCCCCCAAGCCATAAGACTGCTAAATATACTGAACAAAAATATAAACGCAACATGTAAAGTGTTGGACCCATGTTTCATGAGCTGAAATACAAGATCCCAGAAATGTTCCATACGCACAAAAAGCTTATTTCTCTCCAATGTTGTGCACACATTTGTTTACATCCCTGTTAGTAAGTATTTCTCCTTTGCTAAGATAATCCATCCACCTGACAGGTGTGGCATATCAAAAATTTGATTGAACAGCATGATCATTACAGAGGTGTACCTTGTGCTGGGGACAATAAAAGGCCACTCTAAAATGTGCAGTTTTGTCACACACCACTTTGCCACAGATGTCTTAAGTTTTGAGGGAGCATGCAATTGGCATGTTGACTGCAGGGATGTCAACCAGAGCTTTTGCCAGAGAATTTCATGTTAATTTCTCTACCATAAGCCGCCTCCAATGTCGTTTTAGAGAATTTGGCAGTACGTCCAACCGGCCTCACAAGCGCAGACCATGTGTAACCACGCCAGCCCAAGACCTCCACATCTAGCTTCTTCACCTGCGGGATCGTCTGAGACCAGCCACCCAGACAGCTGATGAAACTGAGGAGTATTTATGTCTGTAATAAAGCCCTTTTGTGGGGAAAACCTCATTCTGATTGGCTGTGCCTGGCTCCTAAGTGGGTGGGCATGGCTCCCAAGTTTGTGGGCCTATGCCCTGCCCAGTCATGTAAAATCCATAGATTAGGGCCTAATGAATTTATTTAAATTGACTGATTTCCTTATGTGAAGTGTAACTCAGTGAAACCGTTGAAATTGCTGCATGTTGTGTTTATATTTTTGTTCAGTATAGTGTTTGTCTTTTCTTAGAGGTGTTCAGTGTAGTTAGTCTGGGTAGCTATTTGGTTAACTATTTGACTATCTGCATTGACCCTTTTTGCACTAACTTCTTTTACACTTTACTCGTATGTTATATATACACTACCGTTCAAAAGTTTGGGCTCACTTAGAAATATCGTTGTTTTTAAAAGAAAAGCACATTTTTTTGTCCATTAAAATACCATCAAATTGATCAGAAATGCAGTGCAGACATTGTTAATGTTATAAATGACTATTGTAGCTGGAAACGGCTGATGTTTTTGTGGAATATCTACATAGGTGTACAGAGGCCCATTATCAGCAACCATCACTCCTGTGTTCCAATGGCACGTTCTGTTAGCTAATCCAAGTTTATCATTTTAAAAGGCTAATTGATCATTAGAAAACCCTTTTGCAATTATGTTAGGCTATTCCATGCGCTAAATTGCCAAGAAACTGAAGATCTCGTACGTCAACAGTGAAGAGGCGACTCCGGGATGCTTTTGAACGATAATGTGCATTTCAACCTCAATGACCTCGTACCCCTGCACATGGAGTCGGTACTGGTACCCCGTATATATAGCCAAGTTATCCTTACTCACTGTGTATTTGTTATTACTTTTATTATTATTACGTGTTTTACTTTTCTATTATTTCTCTATTTTCTTTCTTTCTGCATTGTTGGGAAGGGCCCTTGAGTAAGCATTTCAACGTTAGTCTACACTTGTTGTTTACTAAGCATGTGACAAATAAAATTGTATTTGATTCCCTAAGTTTAATAAGATATTGTATATGGTTGAATTCCATTTTAATGTCTGGATTCCTTGATTTGGTCCGTGTTCTCCGCGTCGCAGGTTTTATAGGGCTCTACCTAAACATGGGTAGCACGTAAGAAATCATCCTAAAACTGTGGTTAATTCACTGCTAATGGCGTGTTTGTTTTGATTATCAAGGCTACCTGGGATTTTTTTTTAATTAATGTAAAAATGTGTCTTAGGCTCAGTGTGAGACAGCTTCTATCAATTAATTAATTGTGTCTCAGCAGCCCCCCATCAATGGAATGCACTGGCTAATGAACATGCATCATCCAGGCTTCACAGACACACACACACCCAAGCACGCACACACACACATTCACATGCGTGTGCACACACATATACACACACACAACCATATATGCATAACCATATTTACATTCTGTAGCAGAGATCCAGCCTTGTTAGTGGACATCCCACTACAGTTTTTACTGGCACTTTGATTATTAGCGGCTTATTCTCAAATTTCAAATCAAATCAAATTTATTTTTATATAGCCCTTCGTACATCAGCTGATATTCTCAAAGTGCTGTACAGAAACCCAGCCTAAAACCCCAAACAGCAAGCAAAGCATGTGAAAGAAGCACGGTGGCTAGGAAAAACTCCCTAGGAAAAACTCCCTAGAAAGGCCAAAAACCTAGGAAGAAACCTAGAGAGGAACCAGGCTATGAGGGGTGGCCAGTCCTCTTCTGGCTGTGCAGGGTGGATATTAAAACAGAACATGGTCAAAATGTTAAAATGTTAAAATGTTCATAAATGACCAGCATGGTCAAATAATAATAATCATAGTAGTTGTCGAGGGTGCAACAAGCACGTCCGGTGAACAGGTCAGGGTTCCATAGCCGCAGGCAGAACAGTTGAAACTGGAGCAGCAGCACGGCCAGGTGGACTGGGGACAGCAAGGAGTCATCATACCAGGTAGTCCTGAGGCATGGTCCTAGGGCTCAGGTCCTCCGAGAGAAAGACAGAAAGAGAGAAAGAGAGAATTAGAGAGAGCATATTTAAATACACACAGGACACCGGATAAGACAAGAGAAATACTCCAGATGTAACAGACTGACCCTAGCCCCCCGACACATAAACTACTGCAGCATAAATACTGGAGGCTGAGACAGGAGGGATCAGAAGACACTGTGGCCCCATCCGATGATACCCCCGGACAGGGCCAAACAGGCAGGATATAACCCCACCCACTTTGCCAAAGCACAGCCCCCACACCACTAGAGGGATGTCTCCAACCACCAACTTACCGTCCTAAGACAAGGCCGAGTATAGCCCACAACGATCTCCGCCATGGCACAACCCAAGGGGGGGGGGGCGCCAACCCAGACAGGAAGACCACGTCAGTGACTCAACCCACTCAAGTGACGCACCCCTCCCATGGACGGCATGGAAGAACACCAGTAGGCCAGTGACTCAGCCTCTGTAAAAGGGTTAGAGGCAGAGAATCCCAGTGGAAAGAGGGGAACCGGCAAGGCATCAAATGTACAGAAAATAAAGTTTTGGGAATTATCCCACTGGAAAGGGATATGTAGAAGATGAATGTATTTGTTCAATGAGCTTACAGAGTCTGGAAATAGATTCATAATTACAAAATGTACTCAAATTCACAATGAGCTTACGGAGTCTGCAAATAGATTCAGAATTACAAAATGTACTCAAATTCACAATGAGCTTACGGAGTCTGCAAATGGATTCAGAATTACAAAATGTACTCAAATTCACAATGAGCTTACGGAGTCTGCAAATAGATTCAGAATTACAAAATGTACTCAAATTCACAATGAGCTTACGGAGTCTGCAAATAGATTCAGAATTACAAAATGTACTCAAATTCACAAGTCAAGGTTTGGTTATTACCAACAAAACATCAGCAAGAGAGGAGAGAGACGAGACGGGGACACGACATGAGTAATCTCTGAGAGATTTCTATAAACATAACTGGTAAAGTAGAATCTTTAGGGAAGGAACAGGATGCGTGGGATAATTTTCACCATTAGTTCCAGTGCTTTGGACAAATCACAATTTCACAGGTGTTAGCGTTTTTTTTTAATTTCGTAAGGGGAAGGGACATTCAGGTGGAGCTCCTGGTTCTGGTTCCGCTCCTCGTTCTAGCATTTCTGGATCCCTTCTCTTAACACATATGGACCCAGAACTTAATAGAGCAGCTGACCAATTACACAATACTTTTTAGTTCTGGGTTAACTGAGATTAGGGGCGGCAGGTAGCCTAGTGGTTAGAGCGTTGGGCCAGTAACTGAAAGGTTGCTGGATCGAATCCCCGAGCTGACAAGGTAAAAAAAAAAGTTGTTCTTCACCTGAACAAGGCAGTTAACCCACTGTTCCCCAGTAGGTCGTCATTGTAAATAAGAATTTGTTCTAACTGACTTGCTTAGTTAAATAAAGGTTCAATAAAAATGTAAAAAAATTAGGAGAGAAGAGAGGGGATGGAGGGAGGAGAGATATGAAGAGCAAAGAGGGTGGTCTGATGTGTCGTCTGTCTGCTCCACAATAAGCCCCTCTCAGCCCCAGCAGACAGACAGACTGACACTTTTGAAATATGCATGAGTCATTTCCCTGGAGTGGAGCTAGAGACACAGGCTCTGTTTATTTATTAAATTACATAAAGCAGCTTTAAGGGATTAAAAAGCCTAATGTTTTCCTTTGTTTCTGCTAAACGCCTTTCTAATACAGCTTTACACGGCCAGGTGGAACTCAAAGAAGGATGGTTGTGTCTCATGAAGAGAAGCACTAATCCCATTTACATCTGTTCTAGTTGTCAGCTGTTGCTGGAGGCAGGGAGGTGGGGATACCTTCCTGCAGGGGAGAAAAACTGGGTTACATAACTGAGTTTACACAACATTGGCATGCTTTTGTGACAGACTGGGTATTAAACCCGTGTCGCCTGTGCAACACAAGACTGTCTGATGTCACGCTGAGCTGAGACCTATAGGCATTAGCACACGGAGCTTAAGCAAGTCTTCCGGTCTCAGGCAAGGCTACTCATCTCATGTGCGCCGTTCCCTTAACTACCTTGGTAACACTGCACAGTGAAGAAACTCCATAATTCCCTGGTTCCCTATGGAGACGTCTGCCTGCCTGTTATGGAGAGGAAGGTATTGTCCATTTCCTGCATGCTTTCAATGGCCTTCCCTTTCATCAGCCAGCCAGCTGTGTGATGCAACGACATGACGATACCAAGCCGGGTTATTGTGTTCCAACACAACACTGAGGCAGGCTAATCTGGATAAAGTCTTGAACAAATCCCTGTGTCAGTCTGGACACACACACAGTACAAATCACAATGTTAGTTTGTGAGTGTTTAAGGATTTCTTTAACTTTTTCTGCTAATAGATCCCGCTGTACATATTAATTATAATTTTTAATCCCGGTGCTGAGTAATGTGCTTAATCCCAGTGCTGAATTCTTATACAATGGGTGGGTCTAATCCTGAATGCTGATTGGTTAAAACCGCATTACAGTTGTTGTCTATTACACAAGTTACCACCGTCAAAATCTATGACGTTAAAATGCCTATTTACTCTGTTCCATCTGACTACGTAATCCACCGTCTCATCAGCCCAGCCAGGCAATATATAAACTTGATCTCCACTATAAACATCATCTAGACATTATCTCCCATTTTTTTTAGACTAACATTTTAGTTTTCAACAGCAGATATGTGTATAAACCTTGCTGTGTGTCTCTCCGATATTTGCAACATTGTTTCAATATTCAAACTCCAGCTGTCCCATAGTATTGAACGTGTCGGGACAAGAAAGACAGCGTTTCTCAGTCAGTCAAAATCATGAATCAGCTGGCATAGTTTTTATGGATACATACAAAGAAATTTAAATTGAAAAGAGGTAAAACAAAGTGCAGCAAGTTTGCGGTCTTTCCAGCTTCAGTTTGAAGTGATTGTGTTAGCTGTGTTGTTGGCTAGCTCCTCTGAACAACAGTGTCCTGACAAGAGAACTACTTCTATGCCAGGCAAATCACTCCTCATTAGCTCATTGTTATGGATATGTCCAAATAAATGTAACTAGAAAACAGCTTATGCAAATGCAGCTATGGTCACGCCTGCTCCCTCTGGCGCTCGAGGGCGCCGGGCGGCCCATCATTACGCACACCTGTCACCATCATTACACGCATCAGCGCTTCATGGGACTCTCACCTGGACTCTATTACCTTATTGATTGCCTCCCCTATATCTGTCACTTACTCAGTTTCTTCCCCGTGTCTACATTAATGTTGTTTTGTTCCCCTTGTCCAGACGCTGTCCTTGTGTTGTTTCATGTGTTATTTATTAAATATTCACTCCCTGTACTTGCTTCTCACCTCCCAGCGTCTGTCCTCACAGCGACTTTTGTTATTCTGGCTTCACTGTTTGATGTTACTGTAAGTTAGCCTTAGTTGGCTAGCTAGCAAACAAGGGATAAGAATGTTGCCAGACAGTATGGCAATGGAACATTTAGAACGAATGCCCCGGTCGCATCCATAGATACAGAACAAAAAGACTGAACGACTGGGTCATGTCTCTGGCAACCGAACCAATAGAATGAACGACCAGCCGGCTTACAGAAGGTAGCAACCCTAGATTTGTGTCGGGACTATATTTTGTGGAAAGATAAAAAAAAGTATGAATTTAAAAAATGAAAATATGTCAATCATTATTTGAATATGTTGGTAACCCGTTGTATAAAAGTGATAATGCCTTAGAAGGCGGTGTTTGGAGGATATAATGGCACTGTGCCAATATATCCTCCAGACACCGGCTTCTCGGGCATTATCACTTAAATATGCAGCGGCTAATTGAATAGCTAATAGGCTATGTGTTTGTAGATCGACTGAGGGGAATGAACCAACCAATGTCATAATGGCTTGGGTCATTGTTGCTTGCTTTTGCTGTTTTCCAAATAGAATTTTAGAGTAAGGATGCACGGTATATCGGTGAACATATCGGAATCGGCCGATATTAGCTAAAAATGCCAACATCAGTATCGGCCCGATGTCTCATTTAACTCCGATGTGCAAAACTGATGCCACGTAAATGTTTGCGCTACACATGCAACACAGCATTCCTAACCTAGCCCACAATGTCTGCTGTGTGGATCGAGCAGTCAACAAATCGAGCAGTCATTTGAAAGATTAAGAACATTTCAGCAAGACAACTCAAAGGCGAAATCCATTAACACCAAAAAAAAAATGGAATTCATTGCCCTTGACAATGAACTGTTCTCTGTCCTGGGTGATGTTGGCTTTCACCGACTGGTCGAGCACCGGTACACATGTTGCCCTACCGGAGTTACACAGTAATAGCATCACTGCTATTAGCTTCACGACATACTATGGAATGCTGTTTGGGTCTTTGCATGTCAAAAAAGATACAGTAGCGCTGTCAAAGCTGCACAAAAGTCTGAAAACAAGCAAACACCGGCCACAAACAATGGGTTTACAATACCACGTTCGTAATAAAGCATAATGATTTTGACCACAACTTCTGGGGTAGCTAGCTTTAGCTTGGTACCTAGCTAGCACCAATACAATCACCCTGAAAACAATGATCAGAAGAAACTGCAGTCATTTTCATTATTCTTAGCAATGATTTAGGAATCCTTGTGAGTAACTATTAGCTAGGTTCTTGTTCGCCAATTGAACTTGAACTTCAGTTCAGGAAAATAAATAGCTAGCCAGCTACTTAACCCTTTTGCCCAATGCTAACGTTATAAGCAGCCAGCTAGCTTTATCTGTCTAGTGAGACTCGACCAGACTGAGTTATGTGTTGTAAAGCTAGTCACAGTAAGGGTTAGGCACAATAGTGGAAATTGTAGTTTGCCTTCAAAATAAAAGTATGTCATTGACAGTGATGCAACTGAATACAAATAGTAGCACTATGCCATACTTTTATTTTGAAGGCTAACCGCAAAGTCCTCTATTGTGGCTAGCTTCACATAGATGCGTCCGACCACCATTAATCAAATACAAACTGTCTTATAAATTAGGGTTGTTTTAGATGATGACACCTAGTTAGCTAGCTATATAGTTAGCTAGTTGCTATGTTTTTGGGAAAGAACATTGTTTGCATCCATGAGCTAGCTAGCTTTTTTTATGACCAGCACTGTAGGTGCATAAGACAACTTTACCAGCATCATAGCATACGTATCGATGAATCGTTGTGACATGAAATACAAGTGATAGTGTAATCAATGAGTAAAAACTACATAATAATTGAACGCCTTCATAGATTTTTTTTATGTGATGTGCAGTCATATTCAGGTCCTGATTGGTCAACAAGCATATTATGTCAAATAGTGTTATCTACTGGTCATTGTTTTCTTTTTTGACACACAAAGACCCAAACGACGTTCCATAGAAATCCTGGTTGAGAATGAAACGACTGAACAAATGAACAACCAAACAGCACAGCAAGTAAATGAAATAAATAGGTTTTGATTATGTTTTACTGGTAATGGGGACATACGTAAATGCCAACAAAATAACTTTTTGGTCAGTGTGGTGTGTGTGTGTGTGTGTGCGCACAACCTTTATTTAACTAGGCAAGTCAGTTAAGAACAAATTCTTATTTACAATGATGGCCTACCCAGGCTAAACCCGGACTTCACTGGGCCAATTGTGCGCCACCCTGTGGGACTCCCAATCACGGCCGAATGTGATAAAGCCTGGATTCGAACCAGGGACTGTAATGACGCCTCTTGTACTCAGATGCAGTGCCTTAGACCTCTGCATCCGTGTGTGTGTGTGTGTTAACTATTTAACTGTACTAGAATGATAAAAAAGACGCAAACATTTTAAATATCGGTTATTGGTATCGTTTTTTTGGGGCATGGAAAATATCGGACATCGGCAATCACTATTTTAGAGTTTTTAAATTGTATAGAAATGCAGTAAATTATTTTCAACTTAGAATTCTTGTGAGGTACTGTATTGTTTCCATCCTTTAGATAAACGTACTGAGGCAGTATATCTGGGCCGGTTCTGCTGCTGCCCCCTACAGAGATGGAAGATTAAATAGTATCAATGATTTAGCTTGTGACTGGCTTCATATGACCAAGGTGTGTGTGTGTGCGCATGTGACCTCTGCCATAACCGGCTTGTAAGCTGAGCCAGGGGAAGACTTAATTGGCTCATTTCTTGTCATGGACTCACCGGGCTAGCTCCTAATACACTCCCTAACCACCAGACTGATGTCGAGCTGTGTGTGTGTTCGTTTTGTGTGTAGCAGGCAGTGAGACAGATTAACAGGGTTTTATCAGGACCACTGGGCAGCATTTAGAGGAATATGTAGATTTAGGGAGGAGCTGAGAGATGCAAATAGGGGAGCAGAAAAACACAGCCCAACACTGCTGGAGCATCCTGTTCTAAATGCATAGCTATCCAGAGTTGCAGGCAGAGCCAGAGATTGTGAGTGTGTGGCGCGGGGGGGGGGGGGGGGGGGCTGACTGCTGTTAGACTGTTAGTCTCCAGCTCTACACACACAGCTCAGCTCTAAAGAGACACTGCTAGCTGGAAGCACACCAAGGTCATGCTGCTGGAGGTCTATGAGTCAACGTTTTTACTCACCCACACTGTACTTACAGCAGTAAAAAAAGAGGAAAAAATCCACTGCTGTAGTAAGTGCATGTAAGACAATCATAGAATGTTGTATTACCTTATTATAAAGATCTTATTCTGATATTTTTACTGAGCCCTTCATCTAACCATATAAACACACAATTGTACACACAACTGTACACACACACACAAACACACATATACAGGGATGTAGCTACATATGAAGACAAACTTATTTGTTTACCTCTTCTTAATAAAATAGTTTTTCTGCAGATCCCGCTGTACATATTAATTATAGTTTTTAATCCCGGTGATGAGTAATGTGAGTTCTTATAGAATGGTTGGGTCTAATCCTGAATGCTGATTGGTATAAAACGCATTCCAGTCGGTGTCTTTTCCACAAGTTACCACCGGCTAAATCTATGAAGTTAACATGCCTATTTACTCTGCTCCATCTGACTGCGCAATCCACTGTCTCATCAGCCCAGGCAGGGAAGTTATACACTTGATCTCCACTATAAAAAGCATCTAGACATTATCTCACATTTCTTTTAGACTAACATTTAGTTTTCAACAGCGGAGATTCGTATAAACCATACTGTCTGCCTCTCCGACATTTGCAACATCGTTTCAATATTCAAATTTGATCTCCAGCTGTCCCATAGTAATGAACGTGTCGGGAGTCGGGATGAGACAGTCAGGCAGGCAGCGTTTCTCAGCCAGTCAAAATCATGAATCAGCTGGCATAATTTTTATGGCTATATACAGTTGAAGTCGGAAGTTTACATACACTTAGGTTGGAGTCATTAAAACTTGTTTTTCAACCACTCCACAAATGTCTTGTTAACAAACTATAGTTTTGGCAAGTCATTTAGGACATCTACTTTACATGACACAAGTCATTTTTCCAACAATTGTTTATAGACAGATCATTTCACTTATAATTCACTGTATCACCCTTCCATTGGGTCAGAAGTTTACATACACTAAGTTGACTGTGCCTTTAAACAGCTTGGGAAATTCCAGAAAATGATGTCATGGCTTTAGAAGCTTCTGATAGGCTAATTGACATCATTTGAGTCAATTGGAGGTGTAACTGTGGATGTATTTCAAGGCCTACCTTCAAAATCAGTGCCTCTTTGTTTGACATCATGGGAAAGTCACTAGAAATCAGCCAAGACCTCAGAAAAATAATTGTAGACCTCCACAAGTCTGTTTCATCCTTGGGAGCAATTTCCAAATGCCTGAAGGTACCACGTTCATCTGTACAAACAATAGTATGCAAGTATGAACACCATGGGATCACGCAGCCGTCATACTGCTCAGGAAGGAGATGCGTTCTGTCTCCTAGAGATAAACGTACTTTGGTGCGAAAAGTGCAACTCAATCCCAGAACAACAGCAAAGGACCTTGTGAAGATGCTGGAGGGAACAGGTACAAAAGTATCTATATATCCACAGTAAAACGAGTCCTATATCGACATAACCTGAAAGGCTGCTCAGCAAGGAAGATGCCGCTGCTCCAAAACTGCCATAAAAAAGCCAGACTACGGTTTGCAACTGCACATGGGGACAAAGATCGTACTTTTTGGAGAAATGTCCTCTGGTCTGATGAAACAAAAATAGAACTCTTTGGCCATAATGACCATTGTTATGTTTGGAGGAAAAAGGGGGAGGCTTGCAAGCTGAAGAACACTATCCCAACCGTGAAGCACGGGGGTGGCAGCATCATGTTGTGGGGGTGCTTTGCTGCAGGAGGGACTGGTGCACTTCACAAAATAGATGGCATCATGAGGCAGGAAAATGATGTGGATATATTGAAGCAACATCTCAAGACATCAGTCAGGAAGTTAAAGCTTGGTCGTAAATGGGTCTTCCAAATGGACAATGACCTCAAGCATACTTCCAAAGTTGTTGCAAAATGTCTTAAGGACAACAAAGTCAAGGTATTGGAGTGGCCATCACAAGCCCTGACCTCAGTCCTATAGAACATTTGTCGGCAGAACTGAAAAAGCCTGTGGGAGCAAGGAGGCCTACTAACCTGACTCAGTTACATTAGCTCTGTCAGGAGGAATGGGCCAAAATTCACCCAACTTATTGTGGGAAGCTTGTGGAAGGCTACCCAAAACGTTTGACCCAAGTTAAACAATTTAAAGGCAGTGCTACCAAATACTGAGTGTATGTAAACTTCTGACCCACTGGGAATGTGATGAAAGAAATAAAGGCTGATATAAATCATTCTCTCTACTATTATTCTGACATTTCACATTCTTAAAATAAACTGGTGATCCTAACTGACCTAAGACGGGGAATTTTTACTAGGATTAAATGTCAGGAATTGTGAAAAATTGAGTTTAAATGTATTTGGCTAATGTGTGTGTAAACTTCCGACTTCAACTGTACAAAGAAATTTCAATTGAAGAAGGTAAAACTAAATGAAGTGCAGCTCGTTTGCAGTCTTTCCAGCTTCAGTTTGAAGTGATTTTGTTAGCTGTTGTTGGTTAGCTCCTCTGAACAACAATGTCCTGACGAGAGAGAACTATTTCTATGCCAGGGGAAATTGTGCCTCATTAGCAAATTTTTATGGATGTGTCCAAATAATTGTCACTAGAAAACAGCTTAAACAAATGCAAACGCAGCTATTGTTGTTATTCTGGCTTCACCGTTTTGACGTGACTGTAAGTTAGCCGTAGTTGGCTAGCTAGCAAGCAGGGGATTGCTATGAAACATTTAGAACGAACGACTGGGTCGTGTCCATAGATAGAGAACAAAAAGACTGAACGACTGGGTCGTGTCCATAGATAGAGAACAAAAAGACTGAACGACTGGGTCGTGTCTCTGGTAACCCAACTGATAGAACGAACGACCAGCCGACTTACAGAAGGTAGCAACCCTAGATTTGAGTCGGGACTATATCTTGTGGAAAGATAAAATAATGTGAATTTAAAAAATGAAAATATGTCAATCATTATTTGAATATGTCGGTAACCCGTTGTATAAAAGTGATAATGCCTTAGAAGGCGGTGTTTGCAGGATATAATGGCACGCTGCCAATATATCCTCCACTCACCGACTTCTCGGGCATGGTTGTTCAAGTTCACACCTGGGCGACCCACACTGTACTTACAGCAGTAAAAAAATAAAAAATTCACTGCTGTAGTAAGTGCATGTAAGACAATCATAGAATGTTGTATTACCTTATTATAAAGATCTTATTCTGATATTTTTACTGAGCCCGTCGTCTAACCATATAAACACATTCAATCTTAAATGGATGACCTCTCCTATGAGTTGATTATTATTCCTGTCATCTCTATCCCTCCGTCTCCGCCTATCCAATTTCCGTCTCCACCTCGTCACACCCTGACCTTCTGACAGTGCCGCGTCTGATCATCGCCCAACAACCAATGACAGGCCATTAACATACTGTACTGAAACTAAAGGGCACAGCGTCTCACAGACAGGATATAAAACATGGACATTATCAATATTCACATGCAGCTTCTAGATGTAGCAGAGATCTGAAATGGTCCACAGAAATGTCTCATATCAACTGAATTGGAGCCACATCTTGACTTGTTTCCTGGCTCGTGGTTTGACCACTGCGTCCTATACCAGCAGCTCTCGACTCCAGAATTCAATCTGAACATGAGTTGGTGTTGCTCTGGTTGGTGTTGGGAATGGATAGCCTCTGTCTGCTCCTGCCACATGGCTAATGGGATGGCAGGAGCGGGAAATTGATAATGCCTGCCCTCCCTACCTACCTCCCTCCCTACCTACCTACCTACCTCCCTACCTACCTCCCTAAACAGGTGTGTCCTCTGAACCCTCTGTCACCACCCAGGGATTAACTGTGTTAGCCTCCCTTCCACCATGCCTTACCACACCGCAACACACTGCACCACACCACACACTGAATCTTAATTTCCCTTCTCTCCATCTTGATCTCTGTCTTCCCATCTCTCTTCCTCTCAATCTCAATCGCTCCCACTCTCTCCCTTTTTCTCCATCTCTATCTCTCCAGCCCCCTCTCTCTCTCTCCCTCCTCTCTGTGATGTAACAGTGTTTCTCTGCTGTGAGGAGATAGATGGAGAACAGTCAGCTGGAGATGATCTCTTCACCTGAAACATTTATTCTGCTCCACTAGAAGGAGACGAGGCAAAACTGGAGATTCTAGCTTGTTACAAAAGCATAGATGTTGTCTTTTCATTTTGCCATCTCTCTTTCTCCCGCTCTCCCCTTCTTCCTCTCTCTCGCTCGCTCCTTTGATTGATCTCTCTGGTCTGTAGGCAGGTCATTCTATTGTGTCCTGCTTCATTTCCAGTAAAGACAGTTTAACCAGGGCAGACTGTAGTCAGATGGGCTCTGCTCTGTTCTGTTCTGCTGGGGACGTCAGAGCCAGGCTGTTGCTGAGAGAGGCATACAGTCCTCTGGGAGAACGGGACGGGAGGAGACATGCATTGACACAGACAGACAGACAGATGGACAAGGAGGGGACAGAAACACACACAAACACTCACAGACATGGCTGTTCCTCTCTCTCTCCCTTTCTTTCCCTTTTCTCTCTTTCCTCTCTCTCTCCCTGTCCCCATCTCCTTCCTCTTTTCCCCTCCATCACTCCTCCCCCTCTCTCCTTGTCCTCTCTCTCTTTCCTCTCTCCTCCCTCTCTCTCTCCCTCTGTAGGACAGACATCCTCTTTCTGAGAACTGAGTGCAACAGACTGTGAAAACAACAGTAGCATGTTTGTCCATCTCTCTTTCTGTCTGTCTGTCTGATACAGCTCCAGGCTATATTATGATGTCTGGGGGTTTGTAAGTTCAGGAAATGACATACACTACATGACCAAAAGTATGTGGACACCTGCTCATCGAACATCTCATTCCAAAATCATGAGCATTAATATGGAGTGTGTCCCCCCCTAGGGGACACACTCCATAGCCTCCACTCTTCTGGGAAGGCTTTCCACTAGATGTTTGAATATTGCTGCGGGACTTGGTTTCATTTAGCCACGAGCATTAGTGAGGTCGGGCACTGATGTTGGGCAATTAGGCCTGGCTCGCAGTCGGTGTTCCAATTCATCCCAAAGGTGTTCGATAGGGTTGAGGTCAGGGCTCTGTGCAGCCCAGTCAAGTTCTTACACACCGATCTCGACAAACCATTTCGGTACGGACCTCGCTTTGTGCACGGGGGCATTGTCATGCTGAAACAGGAAAGGGACTTCCTCAAACTGTTGCCACAAAGTTGGAAGTACAGAATCGTCTAGAATGTCATTGTATGCTGTAGCATTAAGATTTCCCTTCACTGGAACTAAGGGGTCTAACTCGAACCATGAAAAACAGCCCCAGACAATTTTTCCTCCTCCACCAAACTTTACAGTTGTCACTATGCATTCGTGCAGGCAGTGTTCTCCAGGCATCCGCCAAATCCAGATTAGTCCGTCGGACTGCCAGATGGTAAAGCGTGATTCATCACTCCAGAGAACACTTTTCCACTGCTCCAGAGTCCAAAGGCGATAAGCTTTACATCACTCCAGCTGACGCTTGGCATTGTGCATGGTGATCTTAAGCTTGTGTGCGGCTGCTCGGCCATGGAAACCCATTTCATGAAGCTCCCAACAAACAGTTCTTGTGCTGATGTTGCTTCCAGAGGCAGTTTGTAACTCTGTAGTGAGAATTGCAACTGACGAGAGATGATTTGTACGCGCTTCAGCACCCGGCGGTCACGTTGTGTGAGCTTGTGTGGCATACCACTTCACGGCTGAGCCATAATTGCTTCTAGACATTTCCTCTTCACAAAAACAGCACTTACATTTGACCGGGCAGCTCTAGCAGGGCAGAAATTTGATGAACTGACTTGTTGGAAAGGTGGCATCCTATGACAGTGCCATGTTGAAAGTCTCTGAGCTCTTCAGTAAGGCCATTCTACTGCCAGTGTTTGTCTATATAGATTGCATGGCTGTGTGCTCAATATTATACACCTGTCAGCAACGGGTGTGGCTGAAATAGCCCAATCCACTAATTTGAAGAGGTGTCCACATATTTTTGAATATATAGTGAATCTTATAAACATAAAATCAGTTGTGTTGATATAGACATTCACCTGACTGTGTGACCTGATGTAATCTATACGCTTGGCTGCACCCTACAGTCATAGCCGGCAGGCACTTTTCACTGTGTGTGTGTGTGTGTGTGTGTGTGTGTGTGTGTGTGTGCGTGTGCGTGTGCGTGGGTGAGTGTATTTGTGTGTGTTCTCTCCAGGACAACACCGTTGCATGCAGCCGTCACTCTGATCCCACATCAGTCAGAGCTGACTGCGCCACACATTCACATTCCAGACTGCTGCTGCCTCCCTGCCGCTCCTCCCTCTCCTCTTCAGCTAAAATAGATATGTAAAATGTCAACCTCTTTCCCCCTTTTTGCCATGCAGAGTTTGACTCAGCCTGGATAAAAAAGAAAGGTATCTTTGCTGTCTGCTCAGACAAGATCTAGGGAAGAGAAAGAGCGGGGGAACGACTTCTACAGTTCTGAGGAAAGAAAAATACCTCCTCCTCAACAAAAGATGGAGGACAGGGTTCATGACCTTTAGGTTTTCCTGTTAAAAAACTTCTTAGGGATAGGCGTCCCGTCAACGGGACAGTTGTAAATCATGCAGCGCCTTGTGTCACGATCGCAGATTTTAGAGAAACAACAAATGTCGATACATATAAGTGACATATTGTCTGAAAGCTTAAATTCTTGTTATTATAACTGCACTGTCCAATTTACAATAGCTATTACTGCGAAAAAAAATGCCATGCTATTGTTTGAGGAGAGCTCCTAACAACAAAACACTTTTTTCACAGCGATAGGTTTGATAAATTCACCTCTGAAGGTGAAATGTGGACTTATATTCTGAAATCTTTCTCTGATTTATCATCCAAAGGGTCCCAGAGATAACATGAAGTGTTGTTTTGTTAGATAAAATCCTTTTAATAACCTAAAAAGGTCCATATAGCATGCATGATCGATTTTGTATTTCCACTCGTTCAATTTGCAAAGAAAGGAATCTGTAAAAATCTAACCCTAAACGTTGTTTCAACCAGTCAAATCACTTTCGTATGTATTCTTCAGAGATTCTAGAACATAACGAGACATCACTATATCATTAGGGGTGCAGTATATCCAATAGGACACCAGATTTGGTCAGAGAGCAACACCTTCATGGCACGCCGATGACGCGGGCAGCCTTCACTTGAACAACTCTAACTTTGTCAAATAAGCATCAATCGGGGTCAAACAATGCTAGCTAGATATCCAATGAGCTGGGCTTTATGGGAGTAACATGTAGCTACTACCCTTGTGCGACAGCATGCCTTTTCCTTTTGGACAGTGATTATAAGAATATTCAGAGTTATGAAGTTATGAAAACTTGTGGTTTTGCAAATGTTGAACTTATAATATGGCTACTAATACTGGAAAAGCTAAAACAAAGTCCAAGTGTACAGATTTCACAATATTCTTGCAGAAAAATGTAGTATGAATGCAAATGTCTCCTTCACGATTTGCTCAAATGTACCTGAGTGACTTCACACTAAATGTCATGTAGTTTGCTTATACTTCAAGTTATCCGTCTGAAACTTTGCATATACACTGCTGCCATCTTGTGAACACCATCAGAATTACAACCAGAGTGATGGCAAGAACTGGGACCTTTCTGTTGCATTTCAAAGATGGTGGTAGGGGAAAAAATGGTGGTTTCTGTTCTTCGTATTTTCTTCTACCAGATCCATTGTGTTATATTCTCCTACATTCAATTCACATTTCCACAAATGTCAAAGTGTTTCCTTTCAAATGGTACCAAGAATATGCATATCCTTGCTTCAGTGCCTGAGCTACAGGCAGTTAGATTTGGGTATGTCATTTTAGGCGAACATTTTTAAAAAGGGGGCTATCCCGATAAAAGGGCTTTCATAAAATAGCTTACTCTGTGTGCCGGCTGGGCAGATTTTGCACTATTGAGACTATTCCATTGATTCCATTGGGCTGGGGAAGCTAAATTAAGCACAGCTAAAGTATTTTAAAGAAAACAAATGCTATTTGTATCCGAGTCTGTCAATATCAGAGAGGGGGTTCTTTGGGTAATGATACATTTTCTTCGCAGATATTTTCACTTATGAACAAATGCTTAAAATGTCAAAGCGTAGACCATTTCTGGACTCGTTATCACTTGCTCTTCCTCTCACTCTCTCTCTTTCTTTCTCGTCATTTCTCTTGTCTGTGTGAACTGTAGGACGTGGTATTTGGGCTTGGCTGCATTAACATTCCCCTTCACACTGTGTTATTGTAGTTAATGTGGAGCAGATGAGTGTTGACTGTAGCAGCATCTCTCTTCTCCATCCTACCATCCATATTAATACAGGAACATTAAACATAAGACAGAATGCACATTTCACAACTGTGATTATTATAGCTTGGCCATGTTCTGTTATAATCTCCACCCGGCACAGCCAGAAGAGGACTGGCCACCCCTCATAGCCTGGTTCCTCTCTAGGTTTCTTCCTAGGTTTTGGCCTTTCTAGGGAGTTTTTCCTAGCCACCGTGCTTCTACACCGGCATTGCTTGCTGTTTGGGGTTTTTGGCTGGGTTTCTGTACAGCACTTTGAGATTTCAGCTGATGTACGAAGGGCTATATAAATACATTTGATTTGATTTGATTTCCGATATGCTAAGCTTTCAGTTGAAAGTGACCTAAATCAGAGGCTGTATAAGAGGACAGAGTGATATAAGTGGCCATCAGCCAATGGGGCTTCACTCGTAAGCAACAGGACAGATGATTGATGGGACCTGAGTCCCGCCCCTCTGAATCCTCAAAGGCTGTGATAGATGCTGAGATGAAAGGCTCTTTAGATTCCATTCGCTCACAGCTGGCCACTTGCTCCTATCGATCTGGCTGATGGGGGTTTGGGGAGATGGAGGACCAGTGTGTATTCTTTCTATTTGTTTTGCTGTGATGGATATCTCCCTACAAAGCAGAACAGACAGAGGGATCCTTTTCCAATCTGATTAATGACAATATCTAAAACAATAGGATTTTTAAAAGGGGGATGTAACACACAGGGAGGCTGGTGTTTAAATGTCCATTCAGGAACACACAGAAACAGCCTTTTCCTGTCGGAGCCTTGTGAGGACTTCGGTGCCGCCAGCATACCAAATATCCTCCTTAGGGAGAGCATCGACTGGACCCTGCTGTCTGACACACACACATACTGCACACACACACATATTCACAAGCATGCACATACCCACACACAATGCAAAGTTAGTATTTTGTATATTTTCTTGGCATTTGTCCTTTCTTCACAGTGACCTCAGGATCCCTAGCGTAAAAATGCTTTTTATCCATCTGTCAGCATTAGTTCCGCTTGGGTTTTTAGTCATTGGTTATTTGGACAAATCACAATTTCGCAGGTGTTAGTATCTTTCGATTTTCTGATGGGGAGGGGACATTTGGCCCGTAACTTGCAAAGAGAGGATGGAGCTCTTTGTTTGATCTGCTATTCTTCTGGGAAATGTTTCTCCTTGGGGTATAAAGTACATATTGGCATTACAGTTTCATAGCTAGTGTTTACTGAAAAGACTGCAAGTAAAAATAGAAAACAGTGGGAACAATATAGCCTTGCATTTTAATGTTACAGTAAGAGAGATTAACTGAAAAGTTAGTTCCATCTTTAGCAGAGCCAGTATTTATCCTAGTGTGTGTTGTTATTCAGACTGATTGGAAGCAGAGAGGTTGTGTATTAATGTAACAGCATGGAAGATGAATGATCAGCCTCCAGGTCTGACCTGGCCAAAACACAAAATCAGAGGGATGAGAAGGAAGAACACCAGTATAAAAGATGTTTAGAGGGCTGCCTGGAGGTCTGTCGGGCAGAGCCTGAGGGGAGACCTTTCTGTTTAACCTCCCTGGGTTGAGGTTACACACTGGGTGGGATGGGGGGGGTAGGTAGAGCGAGCTCAGAGCCATGGAGCTGGCATTAAAGCAGAGATTATGCCACGGAGGTGTTGTTGTTCGTATGTAAATCAATCTATTACAGCAGAGCAGCCGCAGTGCATCACACGTTTACACACACGCGCCCCTCCCAGCCATTCTGAAGTTTGAGGCTCAACTTCGCTCCTCTGCTAAACTGTGAAGTGCTGAGACAACTCTCCTGTGACAAGGCTATAGTCTCTGTCTCTCTCCGCTTACAACGTGTGTGTGTGTGTGTGTGTGTGTGTGTGTGTGTGTGTGTGTGTGTGTGTGTGTGTGTGTGTGTGTGTGTGTGTGTGTGTGTGTGTGTGTGTGTGTGTGTGTGTGTGTGTGTGTGTGTGTGTGTGTGTGTGCACGCATTTGCCTACACAGTAAATTTGAAAGTGTTAAATGTAACACTGTCAGTGAGTACATATGGTCCCACTCTACACAGAGCAAAAGCACACTGATCACAGTGTTGATTTAACACAGAGGAGTGCAAAAAGTTAACACTGCACTACACTGGCCGGTGTTGATCAAATTTAACACAGAGGTAATCAACGCTGAGTGTTATAGTGACACTCACTAGTGTTGATCTAGGGTGTCTCCTATTAGACAAGAATGTGTTTACTCTATTCAGTGTTAATTTATTTACTCTTCCCCCATGTAAATGTAAATTATTTTTGTAAAAGCACTAGGAATTTCACAATAAACTCAAGCAAAGCTGTTTTAACATTCAAATATGTTTATTTTGACCAAACCCTAAGTCTCAGCCCTGTCTTAAACTGTTATCAATTGACAGTAGAATGTAGTCAAAACAATCCTTTGCTCCATATGACATGAGCAAATCAAAAGGTTTGTGCTACATGAAATACCTTGCATGGTGGACTTCGCTTCAAAACAACTTTAAATTAATGCAAATGATCAAAACATAAGGTTTCAAGAGCTGACCGAACCAAAAAAACAACATTTTCCTCTTTCAGAACAATAGCCTTAATTTTGTAAAATACCTTCATTTCAATGACTACTTCACCACATATGACCAAATCAAGACAATATTCTGTACCATGGTGCTTTACCCATTTAACTGACAAAACATTTGTGTGCCCTGAGACATTCAACTTGGCAGCAATCTCATGGCTTTCATTCAGGTCATTGAGTCTTGACGTCTTTCCTGGACCTATAGCTAGTCTATCCTGGCTGAAGGTTTCCCAGTTATATGCCATGTAATTTTAGTGTTTCTTGGCTAAGGTCAAAGTGACATTCTTACAACTCTTCAGTTGCCTTTTAAAGAAATTGTTTTGCCTCATAGCACATACACCACGAGTGAAGAATGTATTCCTTATACAACAAGGATAATGTATCATGAAGTGTTTCGGTAACAGATTTCTATCAGGAAACAAATAATTGAAAAGCCTATGATGTTCAGCAATTTAGAACTTCAGATAGATAATCATGCCCTCTGTTAGTATAGGAGAAAACACAATATTTACAATTTGTAGTAGTAACAGAAGCAGATGCCAGTGTTTATCATCTTTCTGTACCAGATCACCAATTATCAATGGCAAATAACGGAGAAGACACCAAGACTGAATAGCATTTAGACCCAAATCATTGCTCCCATCATCCAATTTGAGTGCAGGTGGACGATTCCTCCTCTCTGTGTAGCAATAGTTAAATGAATGAACTCTACCATACACATCTTTAGCAGTGACAAAGTTGGCTTGTATTTACTGTAACACAAGTTTTACCTCATTGTGCAACTCCTTCTAAAATGTCATGTATTATATCAACAGAAAAATTCTCTGTAGTGTTGAAGTACTGCAGAGAGTTCAATAAGCAAGCATTCTTCACACTGTACACATGAGGTAGTGTTGGGTTTGACTGAAGAGTTTGACAATGGTCTTGTGTTGAGTGCATGTGTTTTTTGTTCGTAAAGTCACTCTTGGGTCATCCTCAGAGAACACAGTTTGAAAGTCTACTTTCTCAGTGAGGCAAAAACGGCAACAATAACGAGCACTAAATGATTCCACAAAACCAAACAGGCAACGTATACCAAGATTATCTCCAGTTACTTGGACAATACTGCCATGTATACGTTCATGGCAGTTCATCCACCTCTGGCCTGCTGGCCCCCCTACCTCTGCGGAAGCACAGTTCCCACTCAGCCCAGTCAAAACTGTTCGCTGCTCTGGCACCTCAATGGTGGAACAAGCTCCCTCATGACGCCAGGACAGCGGAGTCAATCACCACCTTCCGTAGACACCTGAAACCCCACCTCTTTAAGGAATACCTAGGATAGGATATAGTAATCCTTCTAACCCCCCCCTCAAAAAAAGATATAGATGTACTATTGTAAAGTGGTTG
The DNA here is from genome assembly GCF_965601325.2 of Salmo salar. NCBI lineage: Eukaryota > Metazoa > Chordata > Actinopteri > Salmoniformes > Salmonidae > Salmo > Salmo salar. The sequence goes on from NC_138311.1 coordinate 32,981,608, forward strand.
TTCCACTGGATATCATAAGGTGAATGCACCAATTTGTAAGTCGCTCTGGATTAGAGCGTCTGCTAAATGACTTAAATGTAAATGTTTACGACCACTGAAGAAGGGAACTTCAATACCCTCAGTCTCAAGCACTTACAAATCGCTTACTATTGGCTCAAGAATGGAATCAAATCCATAGGTTTTAAGGTCCTGGGTATGGAAGAGTGCACATAAGTAAATATTTACCAACATTGAATTAAACTTTGGGGGAACATTTCTCAAAGTAAAGTGTATATACCTCCCAACTTGTGAATACCCTTTTTTGATCCCAATGGCTTAGTCAAAGTCATCATAAGAGTTGAATTTGCAATGCATTTTCTCTTTGGAAAAGAGAGGATGTCTATTCATATATAGTCCATCTACCAAATCCAAGTAAACTCCATCTTTAAAAGTGTGCCCAGTGTTAACCATGCCACTTGTTTGGGTTCTTCAAAATTGACTGCAATGTCTGGAGAATTGGAACGTAAGAAAATGTATCAGTTATGACTATTTGATAGAGGTCGACCGATTAATCGGAATGGCTGATTTAATTGGGGCCGATTTCAAGTTTTCATAACAATCGGTAATCGGCATTTTTGGACACCGATTATGGCCGATTACATTGCACTCCATGAGGAGACTGCGTGGCAGGCTGACTACCTGTTATGCGAGTACAGCAAGGAGCCACGGTAAGTTGCTAGCTAGCATTAAACGTATCTTATAAAAACAATCAATCTTAACATAATCACTAGTTAACTACACATGGTTGATGATATTACTAGTTTATCTAGCTTGTCCTGCGTTGCATATAATCGATGCGATGCCTGTTAATTTATCATTGAATCATAGCCTACTTCGCCAAACGGGTGATTTTACAAGCGCATTCGTGAATAAAGCACTGTTGTTGCACCAATGTGTACCTAACCATAAACATCAATGCCTTTCTTAAAATCAATACACAAGTATATATTTTTAAACCTGCATATTTAGTGAATATTGCCTACTAACATGAATTTCTTTTAACTAGGGAAATTGTGTCACTTCTCTTGCGTTCTGTGCAACAGAGTCAGGGTATATGCAGCAGTTTGGGCCGCCTGGCTTGTTGCGAACTGTGTGAAGACTATTTCTTCCTAACAAAGACAGCCGACTTCGCCAAACGGGGGATGATTTAACCAAAGCGCATTTGCGAAAAAAGCAAAATCGTTGCACGACTGTAACTAACCATAAACATCAATGCATTTCTTAAAATCAATACTCAGAAGAATATATTTTTAAACCTGCATATTTAGTTAAAAGAAATCCAGGTTAGCAGGCAATATTAACTAGGGAAATTGTGTCACTTCTCTTGCGTTCATTGCACGCAGAGTCAGGGTATATGCAACAGTTTGGGCCGCCTGGCTCGTTGCGAACTAATTTGCCAGAATTTTACATAATTATGACATAACATTGAAGGTTGTGCAATGTAACAGGAATATTTAGACTTAGGGATGCCACCCGCTAGATAAAATACGGAATGGTTCCGTATTTCACTGAAAGAATAAACATTTTGTTTTCGAAATGATAGTTTCTGGATTTGACCATATTCATATTTCTGTGTGTTATTATATTATAATTAAGTCTATGATTTGATAGAGCAGTCTGACTGAGCGGTGGTAGGCAGCAGCAGGCTCATAAGCATTCATTCAAATAGCCCTTTACTGTATTTGCCAGCAGCTCTTCGCAATGCTTCAAGCATTGTGCTGTTTATGACTTCAAGCCTATCTACTCCCGAGATTAGGCTGGCAATACTAAAGTACCTATAAGAACATTCAATAGTTAAAGGTATATGAAATGCAAATGGTATAGAGAGAAACAGTCCTATAATAACTACAACCTAAAACTTCTTACCTGGGAATATTGAAGACTCATGTTAAAAGGAAACACCAGCTTTCATATGTTCTCTTATTCTGAGCAAGAAACTTAAACGTTAGCTTTTTTACATGGCACATATTGCACTTTTACTTTCTTCTCCAACACTTTGTTTTTGCATTATTTAAACCAAATTGATCATGTTTCATTATTTATTTGAGACTAAATTGATTTTATTGGTGTATTATACTAAGTTAAAATAAGTGTTCATTGTTCATTCAGTATTGTTGTAATTGTCATTAATACAAATATATATATAAAAATTGGCCGATTTAATCGTTATCTGCTTTTTTTGGTCCGCCAATAAATCGGTATCGGCGTTGAAAAATCATAATCGGTCGACCTCTACTATTTGATCATAAGTTCCAGTAGTGTTGTTTCTTCTATTGTCAAATCTAACACCAAGGACTTTCTCAACTGGTTGAACTGTTCTCCATTTTTGTATGAAATAAGCACTTCGTTTTGATACATAATTCAACAATGTGAAAGGATTTTCAATATCCTGGAAAGAATTTTCTGACAGTTTCTGTGTCTTTTGAAGATATACACGTAAGAGCGGTCACTTTAGCTTGACCCTGTATCTCTTGAACTGCTTCTTCCATGGAAGATACAAAACTATTTACAGTTGTCTGACCTACACCCGCAGCCACCAGTTGTGCAATAGCAGACGCACACATATCAAGTCCCGCCCTCAGGTCTGTTCAACGCTGGTCCGACCAATCGGATTCCACGCTTCAAGATTGCTTCGATCACGTGGACTGGGATATGTTCCGCATTGCGTCGAACAACAACATTGACGAATACGCTGATTCGTTGTGCGAGTTCATTAAGAATTGCATCGCTTTGAGGACAATACAGTGCCACTGACACGGCCCACTACCAAAACCTGCGGGCTCTCCTTCACTCTTGCCAACGTGAGTAAAACATTTAAACGTGTTAACCCTCGCAAGGCTGTAGGCCCAGACGGCTTCCCCGGCCACGTCCTTAGAGCATGCGCAGACCAGCTGGCTGGTGTGTTTACAGACATATTCAATCAATCCTTATCCCAGTCTGCTGTCCCCACATGCTTCAAGAGGGCCACCATTGTTCCTGTTCCCAAGAAAGCTAAGGTAACTGAGCTAAATGACTACCGCCCTGTAGCACTCACTTCCGTCATCATGAAGCACTTTGAGAGACTAGTCAAGGATCATATCACCTCCAACCTACCTGACACCCTAGACCCACTCCAATTTGCTTACCGCCACAATAGGTCCACAGACGACGCTATCGCCTGCACACTGCCCTAACCCATCTGGACAAGAGGAATACCTATGTAAGAATGCTGTTCATCGATTACAGCTCAGCATTTAACACCATAGTACCCTCCAAACTCGTCATTAAGCTCGAGACCCTGGGTCTCGACCCCGCCCTGTGCAACTGGGTCCTGGACTTCCTGACGGGCCGCCCCCAGGTGGTGAGGGTAGGTAACAACATCTCCACCCCGCTGATCCTCAACACTGGGTCCCCACAAGGGTGCGTTCTCAGCCCTCTACTGTACTCCCTGTTCACCCATGACTGACTGCGTGGCCATGCACGCCTCCAACTCAATCATCAAGTTTGCAGACGACACTACAGTGGTAGGCTTGATTACCAACAACGACGAGACGTCTACAGGGAGGAGGTGAGGGCCCTCGGAGTGTGGTGTCAGGAAAATAACCTTGCACTCAATGTCAACAAAACAAAAGGAGATGATCGTGGACTTCAGGAAACAGCAGAGGGAGCGCCCCCTATCTACATCAACAGGACAGTAGTGGAGAGGGTGGAGAGTTAAGTTCCTCGGCGTACACATCACGGACAAACTGAAATGGTCCACACACACACAGCGTGGTGAAGAAGGCGCAGCAGCGCCTCTTCAACCTCAGGAGGCTGAAGAAATTCGGCTTGTCACCAAAAACACTCACAAACTTTTACAAATGCACAATCGAGAGCATCCTGTCGGGCTTTTTCACCGCCTGGTATGGCAGCTGCTCCGCCCATAACCGGAAGGCTCTCCAGAGGGTAGTGAGGTCTGCACAACGCATCACCAAGGGCAAACTACCTGCCTTCCAGGACACCTACACCACCCGATGTCACAGGAGGGCCAAAAAGATCATCAAGGACAACAACCACCCGAGCCACTGCCTGTTCACCTCGCTATCATCCTGAAGGCGAGGTCAGTACAGGTGCATCAAAGCTGGGACCGAGAGACTGAAAAACAGCTTCTATCTCAAGGCCATCAGACTGTTAAACAGCCATCACTAACATTGAGTGGCTGCTGCCAACATACTGACTCAACTCCAACCACTTTATTAATGGTAAAATTGATGTAATCAATTTATCACTAGCCACTTTATATTACATAATGTTTACTTACAATACATTACTCATCTCTTATGTATATACTGTATGCTATACCATCTACTGCATCTTGCCATCTTGATGTAATGTATCACTAGCCACTTTAAACAATGCTGCTTTATATAATGATCTCATACCCTACAATACTCATCCCATATGTATATACTGTACTCTATACCATCTACTGCATCTTGCCTATGCCGTTTGGCCATCGCTCATTTATATATTTTTATGTACATATTCGTACTCATTACTTTATACTTGTGTGTAAGGTAGTTGTTGTGAAATTGTTAGATTACTTGTTAGATATTACTGCATGGTCGGAACTAGAAGCACAAGCATTTCACTACACTTGCATTAACACCTGCTAACCATTTGTATGTGACAAATAAATTTGATTTGATGTAGATATTGTGTAACATGGTTACAACTAGAATTTGAAGGAAAAATCTGCATTTCTTGGTTTGATTATCAACTGCTGTGTTAGCATCCAACTTAGCTTTTAACAAAATTTGACAGTCTCCGGAATGTGCTCTGTTCAAATGCTTCCTAAAGCCTGAAAATGTACCAAATACACGACAACAATCTGCTTGACCACAGTTCTACCAGGGCACATTCCATGCATCAACTTGAGAGCTAGTCATAACTTAATCGGCATTAGTGCAGAGGTCTAGCTCTGAGCTCAGCAACCCTTGGAGTCTCCTTAACCTTCACAATGTCTATGTTGTACACAGTTGTCTGTGTGAAGGTGGACATGTTGCACAACATTATATTGTAAGCAGTACCAAAAACAAAGTGAGTCTGGAAAAGCTCATCAAAGACACCAAGAGCACTCTTTGACTTGCACGACAAGGCTCGTTTGTCCAGGATGCTGAAGTAAGTATGGATGCTGCTCTTCCTGGTCCTGACTGCAAGAAGATATGGTTGGTGGCTCTGGTCAATCACATCAAGGTGCTCCTGGATACTGGTTCCTGCCTGAAGATGGCAAAACTAATACCGTCATTAGTACATCATAACGGCTGCAGCACTGTCCATTAATAAGAATGTCACCGTCATTAGTACATCATAACGGCTGCAGCACTGTCCCTTAATAAGAATGTCGCCGTCATTAGTACATCATAACAGCTGCAGCACTGTCCATTAATAAGAATGTCGCCGTCATTAGTACATCATAACAGCTGCAGCACTGTCCATTAATAAGAATGTCACCGTCATTAGTACATCATAACGGCTGCAGCACTGTCCATTAATAAGAATGTCGCCGTCATTAGTACATCATAACGGCTGCAGCACTGTCCATTAATAAGAATGTCACCGTCATTAGTACATCATAACGGCTGCAGCACTGTCCATTAATAAGAATGTCGCCGTCATTAGTACATCATAACGGCTGCAGCACTTTCCATTAATAAGAATGTCGCCGTCATTAGTACATCATAACGGCTGCAGCACTGTCCATTAATAAGAATGTCGCCGTCATTAGTACATCATAACGGCTGCAGCACTGTCCATTAATAAGAATGTCGCCGTCATTAGTACATCATAACGGCTGCAGCACTTTCCATGAATATGAATGTCGCCGTCATTAGTACATCATAACGGCTGCAGCACTGTCCATTAATAACCTTTTGGAATATCACAAGATGCTGTTCAGCTTGGGATGCGGACATCTTGCCTTGTCTTTTGCGGCCTTGTGATGGAGGAATCAAATGGAGCAGGAGAAGGATGGAGGAAAGGTCACCGTCCCATCCTAAACAAAAAAGAGATCCTGATTAAAATGGTCAATTCCATCAGTGACATTAACATTTCAGAGTTATTTGAAATATAAATGGTAAATTATGATAATCTAACCGTCAGCATTCATGTCAGCTCCCTCATCAACTGCAGATTCTGCCATCTGGATCAGCTCCTGAAGTTCAGCTCCCTGAGTGGCCTTGCTTAGGGTCTTGCTTAGCATGATGATATTTTGCTTGAATGTAGTTGGCCACCTCTCCAAAAACTTGGCTGATCTTCCCTCTCCAAACAGCAGCACAAAACCCTGTTCAATCTGAAACAAATAACACAAAGAACAAAACATTTGTTTTGTGCAAGTCAATTTCTTTCTCACAAAACATTACATTTTAACCTCCAAAACAGAGTTTGAGTAAATCACCAGCCTACACTTTAATTGAACTACTATTACGAAGTATTGTTTTTGTTTAAATTTACTGGCCAACCTGTCAAAATGGAAGAAATGGCAGTTTTACGGGCGCCCAACCAATTGTGCTATTATGTGGGGTTTTTTGCGTTATTTGTAACTTATTTTGTACAGAATGTTTCTGCAACCGTATCTTATGGCAAAAAAGAGCTTCTGGATATCAGGACAGCGATCACTCACCTCCGATTAGACAAAGATTTTTTCAACAACAAGCAGGACGCACAGGATGTATTTCGAACACCCGACAAGGCCAACATCCCCGTCACTGGCAAGAGAAAGAGACGCAGGTACAGAGGACACAGAGCGGGGTGCCTCATAAGGATCCGCAGACGGCGAGTGGGAACGCTTCCGTTACCGTCAATATTACTTGCCAACGTGCAATCATTGGACAATAAATTAGACGAGGTACAATCACAAATATCCTACCAACGGGACATCAGAAACTGTAACATCTTATGTTTCACGGAATCGTGGCTGAATGATGACATATATATTCAGCTAGCAGGATATACGCTGCACCGGCAAGATAGAACAGCACACTCCGGTAAGATGGGGGGGCGGTCTGTGCATATTTGTAAGCAACAGCTGGTGCACGAAATCTAAGGAAGTCTCTAGATTTTGCTCGTCTGAAGTAGAGTATCTTATGATAACCTGTAGACCACACTATTTGCCAAGAGTTTTTCATCCATCCTTTTCATGGCTGTTTATTTACCACCACAGATGGATGCTGGCACTAAGACTGCACTCAGTCAGCTTGAAATAAGGAAAGGGAAATAAGGGAAATAAGGAAATAAGCAAACAGGAAACTGCTCACCCAGAGGCGGTGCTCCTAGTGGCTGGAGATTTTAATGCAGGGAAACTTAAAATCAGTTTTACCTCATTTCTATCAACATGTCAAATACGCAACCAGAGGGAAAAAAATTCTAGATCACCTGTACTCCACACACAGAGACGCATACAAAGCTCTCCCTCGCCCTCCATTTGGTAAATCTGACCACAACTCTATCCTCCTGAATCCTGCTTGCAAGCAAAAATTCAAGCAGGAAGCACCAGTGACTCGGTCTGTCAAAAAGTGATCAGATGACCCAGATGCTAAACTACAGTACTGTTTTGCTAGCACAGACTGGAACATGTTCCAGGATTCTTCTGATGGCATTGAGTGCATTGAGGGCGTCGTCCCCACAGTGACTGTATGCACATACAAGAGGTCAACCGATTATGATTTTTCAACACCGATACCAATTATTGGAGGACCAAAAAAAGCTGATACCGATTAATCAATTTGGTTTAAATAATGCAAAAACACAGTGTTGGAGAAGAAAGTAAAAGTGAAATATGTGCCATGTAAAAAAGCTAACGTTTAAGTTCCTTGCTCAGAACATGAGAACATATGAAAGCTGGTGGTTCAATATTCCCAGTTCTTCAATATTCCCACTTAAGAAGTTTTAGGTTGTAGTTATTATAGGAATTATGAATCGTTAACTATTTCTCTGTATACCATTTGTATTTCATATACCTTTGACTATTGGATGTTCGTATAGGCACTTTAGTATTGCCAGCCTAATCTCAGGAGTTGATAGGCTTGAAGTCATAAACAGCGCTGTGCTTCAAGCATTGCTAAGAGCTGCTGGCAAACGCAGTAAAGTGCTGTTTGAATGAATGCTTATGAGCCTGCTGCTGCCTACCACCGCTCAGTCAGACTGCTCTATCAAATATCAAATCATAGACTTAATTGTAATATAATAAACACAGAAATACCAGCCTTTGGTCGTTAATATGGTCATATCCGGAAACTAGCATTTCGAAAACAAAATGTTTATTCTTTCAGTGAAATACAGAACCATTCCGTATTTTAGTCTAAATATTGCTGTTACATTGCACAACCTTCAATGTTATGCCATAATTATGTAAAATTCTGGCAAATTAATTACGGTCTTCACACAGTTCGCAACCAGCCAGGCGGCCCGAACTGTTGCATATACCCTGACTCTTCTTACACTGAACGCAAGAGAAGTGACACAATTTCACTAGTTAATATTGCCTGCTAACATTAATTTCTTTTAACTAAATATGCAAGTTTAAAAAAATATACTTCTCTGTATTGATTTTAAGAAAGGCATTGATGTTTATGGTTAGGTACATTTGTGAAACGATTGTGCTTTTTTTCACGAATGCGCTTTTGTTAAATCATCACCCGTTTGGCGAAGTTGAAGTAGGCTGTGATTCAATGATAAATTAACAGGCACCGCATTGATTATATGCAACGCAGGACAAGCTAGTTAACTACACATGGTTGATGATATTACTAGGTTAACTAGTGATTATGTGAAGATTGATTGATTGTTTTTTTATAGGATAAGTTTAATGCTAGCTAGCAACTTACCTTGGCTCCTTGCAGCCACAAGGCCCTTTTGACGCTGCACTCGTGTAACAGGTGGTCAGCCTGCCACACAGTTTCCTCATGGATTGCAATGTAATCGGCCATAATCGCCGCCCAAAAAGGCAAAAACTTAAAATTGGCCCTAATTAAATCGGCCATGCCATACCGATTAATTGGTTGACCTTTAGTACATACCCCAACCAGGACTACAGGCAACATTCGCACTGACCTAAAGGATAGAGCTGCCGCTTTCAAGGTGTGGGACTCTAACCCGGAAGCTTATAAGAAATTCTGCTATGCCCTCTGACGAACCATCAAACAAGCAAAGCGCCAATACAGGGCTAAGATTGAATCCTACTACACCGGCTCCGACGCTCGTCTTATGTGGCAGTACTTGCAAACTATTACAGACTACAAAGGGAAGCATAGCCGCGAGCTGCCCAGTGACACGAGCCTACCAGACAAGCTAAATCACTTCTATGATCGCTTCGAGGCAAGCAACACAGGCATACGTGAGAGCATCAGCTGTTCTGGACGACTGTGTGATCACGCTCTCCGTATCTGACGTGAGTAAAACCTTTAAACAGGTCAACATTCACAAGGCCGCGGGGCCAGACGGATTACCAGGACGTGTCCTCCGGGCATGTGCTGACCAACTGGCAGGTGTCTTCACTGACATTTTCAACATGTCCCTGATTTGAGTCTGTAATACCGACATGTTTCAAGCAGAACACCATAGTCCCTGTGCCCAAGAACACGAAGGTAACCTGCCTAAATGACTACAGACCCGTAGCACTCACGTCCATAGCCATGAAGTGCTTTGAACGGCTGGTAATGGCTCATATCCCAGAAACCCTAGTCCCACTCCAATTTGCATACCGCCCAAACAGATCCACAGATGAGGCAATCTCTATTGCACTCCACACTGCCCTTTCCCACCTGAACAAAAGGAACACCTACATGAGAATGCTATTCATTGACTACAGTTCAGTGTTCAACAACGTAGTACCCTCAAAGCTAAGGATCCTGGGACTAAACACATCCCTCTGCAACTGGATCCTGGACTTCCTGACGTGCCGCCCCCAGGTGGTGAGGGTAGGTAACAACACATCCGCCACGCTGATCCTCTCAGGGGTGCGTGCTCAGTCCCCTCCTGTACTCCCTGTTCACCCACGACTGTGTGGCCAGGCACGACTCCAACACCATCATTAAGTTTGCAGACGACACAACAGTGGTAGGCGTGATCACCGACAACGACGAGACAGCCTATAGGGAGGAGGTCAGAGACCTGGCCGGGTGGTGCCTGAATAACAACCTATCCCTCAACATAATCAAGACAAAGGAGATGATTGTGGACTATAGGAAAAGAAGGACTGAGTACGCCCCCATTCTAAGCAACGGGGCTGTAGTGGAGCAGGTTGAGAGCTTCAAGTTCCTTGGTGTCCACATCACCAACAAACTAGAATGGTCCAAACACACCAAGACAGTCGTGAAGAGGGCACGACAAAGCCTATTCCCCCTCAGAAAACGAAACATTTTTTGGCATGGGTCCTCAGATCCTCAAAAGATTCTACAGCTGCAACATCGAGAGCATCACTGTCTGGTTGCATCACTGCCTGGTACGGCAACTGCTCGGCCTCTGACCGCAAGGCACTACAGAGGGTAGTGCGTACGGCCCAGTACATCACTGGGGCTAAGCTGCCTGCCATCCAAGACCTCTACACCAGGCGGTGTCAGAGGAAGGCCCTAAAAATTGTCAAAGACTCCAGCCACCCCAGTAATAGACTGTTCTCTCTACTACCGTATGGCAAGCGGTACCGGAGAATATAATGTTATGTTTAGGCGGCGATGAGAATCTCCACAAGCAGCATTGGTCCCCAGTCAGCTAATTATCAGGAGTGATTTTTGAATCAGTATCATGCCCATCGAGTTTAATACAAGAGAAATCTTCTACCAATAGCAGTGGATGGTCAGCAGTAGCCTAACCAATTATGTGACTGAGATACTGATACAGAAGTCATTTTAACATTCAGCAGATATGGGAGCAAGTAATGCTCAACAATTTTCATTATGAATCTTTCCTTTAAACTTACCCATGAGAGTCTGTCATCGCCGAAACAAGAAATTTGATCATCTTTCGTCTGGTGCAGTCAGTCAGGCTTTTAGTTTTGGAGTATTCCTTGATGACAACCTCTCCACCAGGTTTTTTCTTCAGTATGCTCTCTATTAGCTGTAAAAAAGAAGAATTAAAGAATGAATTACAAGCTTTCGTGAGGGGCTTCCATCTTCGCTCAAAATGATTGTATCATCCGACTCATGGTCTGAACCACTCATCACAGCACTGGCAGAGACAGGACTCATCAGGGAAGATTCTGAAATACACAATGACACTACAGGCATGTCAAATGTATGGTTATATTGAAAGTGATGCCACAAATAACCAAGACTTGAAAACCAGCACATACCTTTAGCATCATTGTTCAGTGTGAGCTTGAAAACACCAAGATCTGGCTGTTTCACCACCTCCTCAAACACATACCCATCAGCTTCAGTTCCAGACCCATCATACAGCTTTACCTCTGATAAACTAGTCAGTGGGATCACACATTTCAGGAAAGCTGTGACAAACATTATAACAACAACCTACAATTAGACTTGCAATCGTAATGGTAATCAGACCGACTTGTAAATGCATGAACACCATACATTTATTTCCAATCACAAATTAAAAGTTGACCTCCAATCAAAAGGTTTTCAAGTGTCAGGTCAATTATCTTAACATATTTTTGTTCACCATTGAATTTCACCCTGATCAGCATGACTAGGTCTGAAATCAGTTAATGGTACGAGATAAGGCCAAAATGGATGAAAAGGCGTTACATTTGTATTTCAATCATGACACATTATATCAGGATGACTACACATGTTTTCACCAATACTCCTTTACTTAGCAATGCTTATTTCAAAGTATATTATGAAAATATTGGATCATGACCACAACTTGTCTGATATTACTTGAAGCAGGTCCCAAACAACAGCAAACAGACTATTCAACTCACATTCACTGTCCCGAAATATGGACACGGCCTAATAGTTCAGAGAAAAACACAACATTTCAGCTAGTCACTATATTATGTTGTCATGTTCTAGGTGCAGTCTTACAAGACTGCCAAAATCAACTGGTGAGAAAGTGAGTGGGAAACGCAGTTAGCTAGACTAGCTAGCTGCCGATGCAATGCCCATAATATTTATCTATAAGCATCACCCACAAGTCGAAAATGCAGTTATAATTTGTCTAAATAAACAACTCACCTTTAAATCAGATTAGTCCTCAATATATAGTAAGGAGCTGAAATAGTCCTCAATATATAGTAAGGAGCTGAAATAAAGAGAACAAACTAGCATGAGGCTAAAAAAGCTTGGTGCTGAAATGAGACACGCCCATGGAACCACCATGTGGAGCAGACTAACTGCACAGGACAGGGGCGAGCTAGTTAGCTAGCATGCTAGCTATCTAGCGAAGACGTGCAAAAGGTGAAACGCAAGTAACTGCAACATTTAGCTGCACACACACAATCAAAATGGTCACTTTTTATGTTACGCAGCAGTCTGACAACCAAGTATCAAGTATTTAAATTAAAATAGCTAAATAATATCAGTGAAATAATTGTTTAAAACTCACCTTTCATGGAACAAATTAGGATTTTGAGCAATGGCGTCGAGAAAAGAGGACATTTGAACACAGAAACTGAATTTATGGGTGGGGTTGTGATGATGTTTACACTTACTGAGTAAAAGTCTACACTAATTGAGTAAAATTGTCTACCTTAGAAATTAACACCAGTTATCAGCACTGACACTAAGGACATTTGGCACCGGCAGTTGCTAAAACAACTCTATGGGAGTGGATCACTTTTGACACAGTGAATTTAACACAGGGGATTTTACTGTGTATAGATGGGGCAGCAGAAGACTAAAGACAACGTAAGACATTCTGTCAGCTGTGGATCCACTGTAATGCAGTGATCATGAATTCTGGAACCACTGCCAGGTCTTTGCTGAATCCTTTAGAGATGGTCTAGAGGGATGTTCTTGTAACTTCAAACATCGGTGTTATGTATCTTGTGGGTCACAAGGAAGTTATATAATCTATTGCCTTTTAACTTTCACATTGTAATCATTAGCTTATACCCTGATAGCAATAGACCTTTACAAATGTACTGCAAGTGGATGTACTGCAAGTGGCTTTGTGAAAATACTTGGCTGTAGGCAAGTGAATGTATTAGCTCTATCCGTAAGTATTCTGGGCCAGCCCCCTCACCCTGCCTCTCCTCAGCCAGCCAGTGTGTGTTGTCCCAGCCTGTATCCCAGCCTGTATCCCAGACAGCCTGTGGCCTGTATTGTGTTCACTAAGCTACAGCAGGCTGTTTATGACTGGGAATAGTCTGTCAATAGATGAGTTCAGTCCAGACTCCAGACGGTGCGTCCATTATGATTATAGATTAGATATCGCACACAAACACACACAGACACTCACACAGTGGATCAATTCCTCCTTGTAGCATCTGCTTTCTCCCTCTCACTGGGCACCAAATAACACACACAGACACTCTGTGGTCTGATGCTATTCACTAATACACTACCTCTCCAATTACCATACACAGAAGTGTGTGTGTGTGTGTGTGTGTGTGTGTGTGTGTGTGTGTGTGTGTGGGGGGGGGGGGGTCATAATGGATGCTCTGTCTGGGATGCGACTCACAATGACTCAAAGCAAAGTTATGACTCAAAAAGATGCACACAGGATAAAAACACAATACTATAAGAGAGGCAAACACACACACACACACACACACACACGCCTGTTCCAGTCGTTCCAATACCACCTCTTATGGGGAATGATTACCCTAACTCACCCAGACAGGAGATTTAACTTTTTAAATGGGATATAAAACTCCTGCTTTACAACCCCTGTTCTGATGGGTTAGAATCTAAATGTTTAATTTACAATTCTCTGTGCCAGGGAGTCAGGGGATGAGGGCAATTAAAAGTAGTTCTCTCTCTAGCCCCACTGAGCCCCAGTCAGACCTACAGTACAGGATCTTTAATAGCAGTAGTTCACCCCTGGGCGAGCGGGTGGGAGGAAGGCTGTAAAGGCTCTCTTTCAGAGAGGGGCTGGAATAGGCTTCATCTCACAGAGAACTCAACCCTCCAGTCTTCATGACCACTTTCAATTATGTATGTTAAGACTGGCTTTGGACAGCCACGTCAGGGCTCAGAGACTGTTTGAGATTTTACTCTGCTTTTTGGACACTTAAAATTCAGAACCATACTAGTGTGGACCTTATCTCGGTTAACCCAGAACTATAGTCTTGCGTAATTGGTCAGATGCTTGATTAAAGACATGCTCCAGTACTTTGACGACTAGTAAGTCATTTTCATCCCTCCCGCTTTGGTCTGGATGTGTCAATGTGTAGTTCATACAGGTATAATCTATGAGCAGAATAACTGTTTTACCTTAATTAGCCACGAAATCCCTCATTTGAAAGCGACTGTTTTCTGGAATATGTGCGGCTTCATTTTCCCTTAATTTGCCCCCATGTGGGCCAGCCCCCTAGCAATTCGAATTTCAGCCAATGAGCTTCAGCCCCTCGCCATTTGAGTGACAGCTAACAAGATGCACACGTAGTGGATCGAGTGAGAGAGCAATGACGTGGTGCACATATCTATTTGTGTTGTAGTACGCAATTTTCAGGGACCACTTTTGGTTCGCGGGCACTACTTTCACAATTACTGGCTAAAAAGTATACAAAAGTACCAGAGAATATATGTAAGTTCTAAGTCCATATAAGAGAAGAGATAAAACGAGGATCTGAACCAGAACGAAGAGCTCCACCCTCTCTCTTTGAAAGTTACTGGCCGAATGTCCCCTCCCCTTTCGAAATTCAAAAGCTACTAACACCTTCAAAATTGTTATTTTGTCCAAAACACCGGATCTAATTCTGCTGGTTTTCACATCGCATCCCATTTATCACGACCGATCTACACTACCATTCATGTTTACGTAGTCTGTCCACAAGAGATTAGTATGGACTTAATGGTCTCATTGTGCTCAATTTGAGAGGGACCAAACCATTGAACCATACAAACAAGAGCTTAACTAAACATTCTTCAAGGTTTACACTATCAACATCCTGAGACCTTAGAGACTTAGATCTTTCTTCGTTTTTAAACACATTCTCTTTTTGTCTTTTTCAGACTGTAGGACATGTAAACGTTCTGAGATCTCATTTGTCATCCTTTTTAAAGGCGTGTAGCATAGCTCAGAGAGTGTTCAGAGGATGGTTTGGAAAGCTATTTCCTTCTGATCTTCTGTGTCGGTTATTCTCTTACTGTTCCAGTTCAGTATAGGTAGGCTCTCTATAGTAATCTCTCTTCACACTTTCCTGCTGTAGAAAAATCTCCCTCTTTTGCTTCTTTTCTCTCTTACTCTCTCTCTCTTTCGCTCTCCCTCTATTTTTTTTGACACAAGGCCTTTTAGTCTCATCCCTCACAGGTTACTGTGTCCGCAGGGATCCTGTCTTTAGCGCTGTCGCAGCTTATCACACACATACACACACAGACACACACACCAGCAGACTGCTGAATACCCACCGAGTTCTTAGATCTCTTTGATGGGATTTGACATCCACCCCCTGCCTCTCTGGCTTGCCCTCTATTTGCTCTCTCTCTCTATCTCTCTTTTTCTCCCTCTCTCTCTCGCTCTCTCTCCCTGGCCTTCTACCTCTCCCTACTAGAACCGGTGGACACATCAAATCATCGCTCTGGCGCTGTGTTGATTTTAGCCAGAGCACCAGTTACTTCACAGACCTAACGGGTATTGAATCAGCCTGTGATCTGGTAGCTAATTGGAAACATGTTATAGTCCGTCTGGCTCAAGGTTGGCATAAAACTCTGCCCCTGCTCAGGCCTTTGCTTAGAGCTATATCAGTCTGAATGCTACAACACACAGCTAAACAGACCAATTTCCTGAAACTACACACACTCCATTACAGATGCTATTTTCCTCTCTCAGCTGAAAAAGGCTCACAGCAGTCCACTACCAAACACAGCTCCCCAGCCTGACAAAATCACCCACCCAGAGCAGACCCGGTGCCAGGACTAAGGGGGCAATTGAAATCGGTGAGAGGGCACCATTTTGGGAGGTTCTTGTATTGAATTCTGCTTACAGTGCATTCAGAAAGTATTCATACCTCTTTACTTTTTCAACATGGTGAAATCCCTGAGCAGGTTTCCTTCCTCTCTGGCAACTGAGTTAGGAAGGACGCCTGTATCTTTGTAGTGGCTTGGTGTATTGATACACCATCCAAAGTGTAATGAATAACTGTGCTCAAAGGGATATTCAATGTAAGCTCTCTTTTTTTTACCCGTCTACCAATAGGTGCACTTCTTTGCAAGGCATTGGAAAACCTCCCTGGTCTTTGTGGTTGGATCTGTGTTTGAAATTCACTGTGTGTAGGCCAGTGACAAAAAAAACTAAATTTAATCAATTTTAAATTCAGGCTGTAACACAACAAAATATGGAAAAAGTCAAGGGGTGTGAATACTTTCTGAAGGCACTGCATGTTAGGCTTGTGCGGTATACCATATATACCGTATACCGGAGTTTTTCAATATCGCAAATGCCGTTGAAACTATTTATTTGAAGTTTTTCAATACATTTTAATATTTGTAGCTATTTTTTAAGTAAATACCTGCAGTCAACTTGTGCAGTGCGTTAGGAGATAAAGCTGATCACATTTTTCATTTCACCTTTCACATTTTTTAAATATTATGTAGCTTACTTAGTTCCCCCAAAAAGTTGAGCCAGTCATGTTTGTTTGTAAACAATGTGAGGAAGGGGCAGGTGAGTCCAGCTGTGTATTGACAGGGGTCGCATTTTATATTGAAAGTCAAGTGTTTTTTTTGCCAATCCAATCCATTCCCAATCCAAGTTTAAAAGTACAACTGAAGCACAAAATGTGCCTGATGCCGATGAAGAATTTACAATAAGAAGCATTTTAAAGCTGCGTTTGCAAAAAGCAGCAAGATATTTCTTTCCTGTGTGAAAAATGCAGAATTAACACGACCCTTAAGTTTAAGTTGCTATCTAAGTAAGTGGCTAAATTAATAAGGTGACGGGGCATCATATTGTTTTAGCTTTCTGCCGTGTTTGATAAGTCAAAGCTCTTTGGATGAGTTATTTATACAGCTGCCACTGCTACAGTATCTTGATTTCCTTGCGTTTTTTCTCCTCTCTGTTCTTGGCCCGTCTGCTCCTCCCCCCTCTTCTCCGAGCAGAGCAGGCAGGCCCGTTGCCCTGGCGACTCCAGAATACAGCATGTAGACATGCTGCTGGAAAAACAGTACTGTTCTTCCTTTAGACAAGCATGTGTCAAAACCTTGTTCATTTGCACAATGTCTCTCATTCACATTCGCTTGTAAATGTCCAAATTCATCAAGCATGACATTCGGTAGCTCCTTCCTTTATACAGTGCCTTCGGAAAGTATTCCAAGCCCTTGAATTTTCCACATTTTGTTACATTACAGCCTTATTCTAAAATGTATTAAATAGTTATTTTCCCTCATCAATCTACACACAGTACCCCATAATGACAAAGCAAACACAGGTTTTTCTAAACTTTTCCTAATTTATTCAAAATAAAAAACTGAAATGTCACATTTACATAAGTATTCTGACCCTTTACTCAACACCTTTGGCAGCGATTACAGCATCGAGTCTTCTTCAATCTTGTTTTCATCAGACCAGAGAACCTTGTTATTCATGGTCAGATAGTCTTTAGGTGCCATGTGGCAAACTCCAAGCGGGCTGTCATGTGCCTTTTACTGAGGAGTGGATTCTGTCTGGCCACTACTGTAAAGGCCTGATTGGTGGAGTGCTGCAGAGATGGTTGTCATTCTGGAAGGTTCTTCCATCTCCACAGAGGAACTGTAAAGCTCTGTCAGAGTGACCATCGGGTTCTTGGTCACCTCCCTGACCAAGGCCCTTCTTCCCCCGATTGCTCAGTTTGGCCGGGCGGCCAACTCTAGGAAAAGTCTTGGTTGTTCCAAACTTCTTCCATTTAAGAAAGATGTAGGCCACTGTGTTCTTGGGGACCTTCAATGCTGCAGAAATGTTTTGGTACCCTTCCCCAGATCTGTGCCTTGGCACAAGCCTGTCTCGGAGCTCTATGGACAATTCCTTTGACCTCATGGCTTGGTTTTTGCTCTGATATGCACTGTCAACTGTGGGACCTTATATAGACAGGTGTGTGCCTTTCCAAATAATGTCCAATCAATTGAATTTACCACAGGTGGACTCCAATCAAGTTGTAGAAACATCTCAGGGATGATCAATGGAAACAGGATGCACCTGAGCTCAATTTCGTGTCTCATTGCAAAGGGTCTGAATACTTATGTAATCAAGGTATTTCTGTATTTTATTTTTAATAAATGTGCAAACATTTTTAAAACTGTTTTCGCTTTGTCATTCTGTGGTATTGTGTGTAGATTGCTGAGGAATTTATTTTATTTAATCCATTTTAGAATAAGGCTGTAATGTAACAAAATGTGGAAAAAGTCAAGGGGTCTGAATACTTTCCAAAGGCACTGTGTAACTTTATTTGCTGGATTGCCTCTCTTTGCAATTATTTTCGTTTGCGCTCGTTAGCATATTTAGCTAGCAGGCTACATGGAAATGTGCTATTACTAATTTTGCTAGCATTCTTGTAATAGACGCACGATGGCCTTTTTTTGTGTGTTTTTTTGGTGCTCCTTGTGTACTAAGCCTGTAATACCGTAAATCCCGCAGTGAGAGAAGGACAGTATGACGATATGACTCTACTGTATATCATGCTATACCACAATAAAGATAACATGCCGAGACTCAGATCATAGAGTGCATTTGACGTGACAGGTAGGTTAACAGATTTTGCGCCAATCTCCACTGCACTCTATCAGCACAATGGACAGCACCCTACACAGTCAAGCAAGGCCGTTTTGGTAATAAATATAGGCTACAAGATACATAGGCTGTTTGTAATAGGTGAATTACAAGTTAAATAATCTGTCTGTAAACAATTGTTGGAAAAATTACTTGTGTCATGCACAAAGCAAATGTCCTAACCAACTTGCCAAAATTTTAGTTTGTTAAGAAGAAATTTGTGGAGTGGTTGAAAAATGAATTTTAATGACTCCAACCTAAGTGTATGTAAACTTCCGACTTCAACTGTGTGTGTGTGTGTGTGTGTGTGTGTGTGTGTGTGTGTGTGTGTATATATATAAAGGAAGAGAAGCTTAGGCCTAGCCCCAGCGAGAGAGAGTGATATGCCGCTGGCATGCTACAACACCGACATGCATTTCGTTAT
Organism: Salmo salar; assembly: GCF_965601325.2. Classification (NCBI taxonomy): domain Eukaryota; kingdom Metazoa; phylum Chordata; class Actinopteri; order Salmoniformes; family Salmonidae; genus Salmo; species Salmo salar. The sequence goes on from NC_138311.1 coordinate 33,000,890, forward strand.
CCTTGTCAGATAGGCTACTGCGTCTGCAACACAGATATAGACGTACAGGAAGAGGCTAATTCATTCATTTTCTATCCCAATATTTTTCTAAAGATAAGCATCATATTGTTAGATTATAGGAGTAACTCTGGTAGGCCTAAAAACATTCTTCCTCACCTCAAGTTCAACTGTAGGAGTCATTTGGAGAGCCTTTACACACTGCCTTCATACCACAGGCTAATAGCCACACCACACAAACCTTCAGTAAAGAATCTTAACTTTATTAGGGTAGTATCAAAAGTAAGTCAAACCATTGTTGATAGGGAAAATACGAGCAGGATATTGTAGTGCGGCAAACATTACAGTTGGAACTTAATTTGGCCAAAGTAAAAAATAGAAAATAAAAGTAACAAATAATTAAACAGCAGCAGTAAAATAACAATAGCGAGGCTATATACAGGGGGTACCGGTACCGAGTCAATGTGCAGGGGCACCGGTTAGTTGATGTAATTGAGGTAATATGTACATGTAGGTAAAGTTAAAGTGACTATGCATAGATGATAAACGGAGAGTAGAAGCAGCGTAAAAGAGGGGTCTGGGTAGTCCTTTGATTAGCTGTTCAGGAGTCTTATGGCTTGGGGGTAGAAGCTGTTAAGAAGCTTTTTGGACCTAGACTTGGCCCTCTGGGACCACTTGCCATGCGGTAGCAGAGAGAACAGAGAACTTGCAAACTGGTTTAAACCTTCACAAAAGTTTTGTATAGGCTATATTGCAGCAATTTCCAAGAAAGGCTAGTGCCTACCATATCCAACAAATGACAGCAATAAACTAATGATATTTATTTTACAACAGGCCTACTTATAATCTTAAACTAAATATGGAGCACACAATTAAAAAGACAGATCAAGCTTCATTTAGCCAACAAAACTGTCTCAACAGAATGAAGCAAAACTCTTTGCATTTAAAAAAAAAACTGATTTGGATGAATAAATAGGCCTACAATAACACTGATATACAATAATAATAATAATAATGATAAAACAAATGATTATAAATACGAAAAAAATGTATACATTAAAGTTCCATAACTGCATCCCACCTGAGTAGAGAGTTGCACCGTGGCCTGCTTTGGTCACGCCAACGTTCTTCTCCTCTTTGTCCACTAACAATACTAATACTTTCCATATGGAGGAAATTCCACTTGTTGCAGGGCTCCAAATGAAAATGTTCCCCTGGTGGCACTGGTGCCACTCGCGTATCTCAAAGCCATATCAAATATATTTGTAAAATAGTTGCTATTGAGCTCATAATTGATATTTGAGAAATAAAAAAATATATCTACAGAAAGCTGAGAATGTCCTCTCTCCATCTGTGAGAAGAGGATAGCTGTGTTTTCCTAGCAATTGGATTTTACAATGTTATACAATCACACCACTTTTCTTTCACCCGAGAGAGTACTGTAGCTCACTTGACACAGCAGCAGGCCCCAGCAAAACAGGTACATGATGATAATGTACTTTACTGTTTGACCAAATCATGGTTTTAGCCTCCTAAAAAATAAGACGTTTTAATGAGGTGAATGAATGTGCATCGATGCAACAAATACATCATTTTTATTCCCACAGCCCGGTGTCAAAGGGTCACAAAATGTGACTAAATGGTCGCAGTCTGGAGCCCTGCCTTGTAGGCTTTTCACTATAGGCAAAGTCTCTAACTTGAATTTACTTAAATGAAAAAGGCCTCCACCTTCGCAATCAACAGTAGCCTAGGCCAAGCCTCCTCTCTCGCTTTCGCTTTTTCTCCTCAGCAGCAGGGCAGCCCCGGTGTCCAGCTATAATTTTATTTATCCACTTTTCATTTATTTTATCATCCAAAAGCCAGCAATTACCGGCTAACTGTGCCCTAGTGACTTTCCATAGCCCCCCTACACACACATTGGGGCATGCTCTGTCCATTGTGCTGACAGCGAAGCACAATGAGGGAGACAGAAGTTTCAACTGAGGGGGCTAAGCCCCATTTTGCCCCGTCGTGGAGCCGGGTACTACCCAGACACCAGGAAATAAAAGTAGCTAGTTTGAAGAGAACATTCCCCCACGGCTGGGTACAGTGTTGAGAGACAGAGCCCAGTCTCTGAGGTGTCAGGGTGGAGTGTGGAGCGCCACACAGGACTTCTTAGAGCAAAGCTCTGTGTGTGGAGGGCTGTGCTGTGAAAGACAGGGGCCCCATAGAGGGCTGTGAGGGGCCACTGGGGGCCCGCTGCTTTCTCCATCTAAGCTTTGGGGTCACTGAGAGATGGCAGGGGTACCAGCCAGAGGACAGACGCCTTAGGAGACACACTCACTCACATACACCACCACCACAGTCATTCAGCCCTGTCACTCCATCCCCCATCCACGCCTTAGGAGACACACTCACTCACATACACCACCACCACAGGGCTCTGCGTCATTCGGCCCTGTCACTCTATCCCCCATCCACACACCAGGAGTCACACACACACGCTCACACACTCACACACACACAGACTGCACACACACACACACTGGTGTCTCCGTAGAGTGCTGTTTTCTAAGACCACCCCAGGGTATCTATCTCTGGCCTTACAGAGACAAACTATCTCAAGCTCCTTTAGTTTCTCTAAGCTAGAGTGAGGGAGTTTACGTAAGAGTCTTTGAAGAGATACCTTTGGGGGATGAGGAGGGTTTGTAACGGAGGCTGCTGATACAAGAGTCTACTGATAAGGTTACACCTACACCTAGATATACACTGAGTGTACAAAACATTAAGAACCCCTTTCTTAATATTGAGTTGTACAGGGATGCTGGCCCATGTTGACTCCAATGCTTCCCACAGTTGTGTCAAGTTGGCTGGATGTCCTTTGGGTGGTGGACCATTCTTGATACACACGGGAAACTGATGAGTGTGAAAACCCAGCAGCGTTGCAGTTCTTGACACACTCAAACCCTGTGTGCCTGTCACCTACTACCATACCCCATTCAGAGTTACTTACATCTGTTGTCTTGCCCATTCACCGTCTGAATGGCACACATACACAGTCCATGTCTGAATTGTCTCAAGGCTTAAAAATCCTTCTGTAACCTGTCTCCTCCCCTTCATCTACACTGATTGATGTGGATTTCACAAGTGACATCAATAAGGGATCGTTGCTTTCACCTGGATTCACCTGATCAGTCGGTCATGGAAAGAGCAGGTGTTCTTAATGTTTTGTGCACTCAGTGTACCGTATATACAGTGGGGCAAAAAAGTATTTAGTCAGCCACCAATTGTGAAAGTTCTCCCACTTAAAAAGATGAGAGAGGCCTCTAATTTTCATCATAGGTACACGTCAACTATGACAGACAAAATGAGAAAAAAAAATCCCGAAAATCACATTGTAGGATTTTTTATGAATTTATTTGCAAATTATGGTGAAAAATAAGTATTTGGTCACCTACAAACAAGCAAGATTTCTGTCTCTCACAGACCTGTAACTTCTTCTTTAAGAGGCTCCTCTGTCCTCCACTCATTACCTGTATTAATGGCACCTGTTTGAACTTATTATCAGTATAAAAGACACCTGTCCACAACCTCAAACAGTCACACTCCAAACTCCACTATGGCCAAGACCAAAGAGCTGTCAAAGGACACCAGAAACAAAATTGTAGACCTGCACCAGGCTGGGAAGACTGAATCTGCAATAGGTAAGCAGCTTGGTTTGAAGAAATCAACTGTGGGAGCAATTATTAGGAAATGGAAGACATACAAGACCACTGATAATCTCCCTCGATCTGGGGCTACACGCAAGATCTCACCCCGTGGGGTCAAAATGATCACAAGAACGGTGAGCAAAAATCCCAGAACCACACGGGGGGACCTAGTGAATGACTTGCAGAGAGCTGGGACCAAAGTAACAAAGCCTACCATCAGTAACACACTACGCCGCCAGGGACTCAAATCCTGCAGTGCCAGACGTGTCCCCCTGCTTAAGCCAGTACATGTCCAGGCCCGTCTGAAGTTTGCTAGAGAGCATTTGGATGATCCAGAAGAGGATTGGGAGAATGTCATATGGTCAGATGAAACCAAAATAGAACTTTTTGGTAAAAACTCAACTCGTCGTGTTTGCAGGACAAAGAATGCTGAGTTGCATCCAAAGAACACCATACCTACTGTGAAGCATGGTGGTGGAAACATCATGCTTTGGGGCTGTTTTTCTGCAAAGGGACCAGGACGACTGATCCGTGTAAAGGAAAGAATGAATGGGGCCATGTATCGTGAGATTTTGAGTGAAAACCTCCTTCCATTAGCAAGGGCATTGAAGATGAAACGTGGCTGGGTCTTTCAGCATGACAATGATCCCAAACACACCGCCCGGGCAACGAAGGAGTGGCTTCGTAAGAAGCATTTCAAGGTCCTGGAGTGGCCTAGCCAGTCTCCAGATCTCAACCCCATAGAAAATCTTTGGAGGGAGTTGAAAGTCCGTGTTGCCCAGCGACAGCCCCAAAACATCACTGCTCTAGAGGAGATCTGCATGGAGGAATGGGCCAAAATACCAGCAACAGTGTGTGAAAACCTTGTGAAGACTTACAGAAAACGTTTGACCTGTGTCATTGCCAACAAAGGGTATTTAACAAAGTATTGAGATAAACTTTTGTTATTGACCAAATACTTATTTTCCACCATAATTTGCAAATAAATTCATTAAAAATCCTACAATGTGATTTTCTGGATTTTCTTTTCTCATTTTGTCTGTCATAGTTGAAGTGTACCTATGATGAAAATTACAGGCTTCTCTCATCTTTTTAAGTGGGAGAACTTGCACAATTGGTGGCTGACTAAATACTTTTTTGCCCCCACTGTACCTGTTCAAGGTGTTGTAATGATCACTATACAGCTGGCGAGGATGTAAAGCATGTTCATACCTGACTCTGCATCTGTGGTGGTGTAGGAAAACTACACTGCATAATCAATAATCATCTGTGGTGGTGTAGGAAAACTACACTGCATAATCAATAATCATCTGTGGTGGTGTAGGAAAACTACACTGCATAATCAAAGTGTGTCACAGCTTTTAGGCTTGCTGACCTTCTCTTTATTTCATTTCATAAAGTAAGAAGTGGATGAAAATGTCAGTCTATTTATATCACTGATGTAATTGTTAGTTTGTTTGATATTTGAGATTTTGACGTCTGTATGTAGGATTTGGCTGAAGCAAACCCACAGATTTGTAGATGGCTGTGTTGGGATCCTATTTAGAATTCACCACAGCACAATACCACATGATGCATATTAGGCAATATAATACTTAATCTAAATCAATTTGTTTTAATTACGTTATGATTACTGTGACACCTTGAGGGAGAAATGTATTAAATCGTGTCGTCTTTTTGATTGAATTAAAACATGTCATTAAAAAGGATAATGAGTCTTTGAAACTAAACATTAGGATTTGATTACTGTTCTCCTGTTGAGAGGTAGTGTTTAGATAAGTACAATACTGCTTATTATCGCTGAAATAATTGGCTCAAATTAGTGTCCTCTTTCCCCAACTCTCCATAGTCTGTTTGCTAATAAAGAGCTTCTGTTCTTCCCACTTATTAATTAGACTAGATACAGGAGGGGGTGGACGGGAGGGAGGAGAGAGAGAAGGGAGATGGGGTGACAGAGTGAGTTGAGGAGAGAAGAAGGGGTTGTTTTTCCTCTTAGTGCTGCTGTGTTTTGAATGTGTTAGACATCAGACACCAATATAAAGCCTTTGTTGGTTTAGGAGACAGGGTTGGGAGTGACACTAGACCATCTATTCCATGCAAATACTACTTATTTTTATACAACACTCATGAGTGAGATGATCTGCCCAAGGACAAAGAGTATGCGGAGGTCAAAGTGCATACAGAGGTCAGAGTCACATCAGCCACATGTCTAGACTGAAGGGCAAGTGTTGTGCTGTTGTTGAGCTGATTTAAAACCATTTTCCTCAGCAGGTAATTTGATTCTGGGAGCTTGGTGATAGGTGGTCCAGGGTCGCTACAGCCGTCACACACAAACACACACACAAACACACCTGTTTGTGCGTGTCAGTGTAATAGAGGGTAGAGCCAGAGGGTTGGTGCTAAACATCTCCATTAGATTTCAATTCTAACAACACAGAGGCAGGTGACCTGTGACCTCATGAAGCACTTACAGAGCTTTCACCTTTGTCATATGACCTGGGAGTCACAGAGCTGGGGTACAGGTGGTTAAAGACAGTTATTATCGGTTTAGTACCGTTCCTGTTCCTTTCCCTTTTACTTTCTAATGTTGGACAGCTTTTCACACTATATATTGACTATTTTAGCAGCTCACTAACAGTACCTTTTTTCCTCTCCTCTCCTCTCCAGTGGGATGCTATAACAGAGATGGATGAACACAACCGTCCCATCCATACCTTCCAGGTGTGTCACGTGATGGAACCCAACCAGAACAACTGGCTACGCTCCAACTGGATCTTCCGCCAGGCCGCACAGAAGGTGGGTTGGGGTTTTGCTAGATGGCTCAGTAGGTTGGAGAATGGTACTGGTAACACCTGGTTGGTGGGTTCAATGCCCACAAGGGACACATATACTAACCAATTGTATTTCCTGTAAGTGGCTTTGAATAATACATCAGCTACTGTTCTTGACTGTGTTGATCATTTATCCCAGGTGTACGTGGAGCTGCGGTTCACTCTGAGAGACTGTAACTCCATCCCCTGGGTGTCTGGGACCTGCAAGGAGACCTTCAACCTTTTCTACTATGAGACAGATGAGTCCCACGGGGTCAAGTTCAAACCCTCCCAGTACACCAAGATCGACACCATCGCTGCAGACGAGAGCTTCACCCAGATGGACCTGGGAGACCGCATCCTCAAGCTCAACACGGAGGTCCACTTCATTTCATTTAATTTCAATAATATGTGATTTATTTCTAGTCTGTTTCTGCTCCCTTGCCAACTCCTATTGTTTGGCATGACAATTTCCTACGAGGGGAAATTGTGCAGGCACTGCATACTAGAGTTTAATTCAATTAACTTTCCTAATCCCCAATGGGCAATCATTGTTCATGTGAATGTTTTCTATAGGTGCGGGAAGTGGGTCCTATCTCCAGGAAGGGTTTGTACCTGGCGTTCCAGGACATTGGGGCGTGCATCGCCCTGGTCTCAGTCAGGGTGTACTATAAGAGGTGTCCCTTCACCCTGAGGAACCTGGCCTCCTTCCCTGACACCGTGCCCCGGGTCGACTCCTCCTCCCTGGTAGAGGTCAGGGGGGCGTGTGTGGAGCATGCCGAGGAGAGGGACACGCCCAAACTGTACTGCGGCGCTGATGGTGATTGGCTGGTGCCTCTGGGGAAGTGTGTCTGTAGCGTGGGCTACGAGGAGATGGACGGGGCGTGTCTCGGTGAGTCACATGACTTGATCTGTCTACCTTTCTTTTTCTCTCCCTCTCTTGATCTCAATTCAATTTCAATTCAATTTAAGGGCTTTATTGGCATGGGAAAAATATGCCAAAGCAAGTGAAATAGATAATAAACAAAAGTTAAATAAACAATAAAAATTAACAGTAAACATTACACTCACAAAGTTCCAAAAGAATAAAGACAATTTTAATTATTTCTATTCACGATGTTGTAACGATGTGCAAATGGTTAAAGTACAAAAGGGAAAATAAATAAGCATTAACATGGGTTGTATTTACAATGGTGTTTGTTCTTCACTGGTTGCCCTTTTCTTGTGGCAACAGGTCACACATCTTGCTGCTGTGATGGCATATTGTGGTATTTCACCCAGTATATATGGGAGTTTATCAAAATTGGTTTTGTTTTCAAATTCTTTGTGGGTCTGTGTAATCTGAGGGAAATATGTGTCTCTAATATGGTCATACATTTGGCAGGAGGTTAGGAAGTTCTGCTCAGTCTCCACCTCATTTTGTGGACAGTATGCACATAGCCTGTCTTCTCTTGAGAGACAGGTTTGCCTTCGGTGGCCTTTCACAATAGCGATGCTATGCTCACTGAGTTTGAACAGTCAAAGATTTCCTTAATTTTGGGTAAGTCAGAGTGGTCAGGTATTCTGCCACTGTGTACTCTTTGTTTAGGGCCAAATACCATTCTAGTTTGCTCAGTTTTGTTGTTAATTCTTTCCAATGTGTCAAGTAATTATCTTTTTGTTTTCTCATGATTTGGTTGGGTCCAATTGTTTTGCTGTCCTGGGGCTTTGTTGGGTGTGTTTGTGTTTGTGAACAGAGCCCCAGGACCAGCTTGCTTAGGGGACTCTTCTCCAGGTTCATCTTTCTGTAGGTGATGGCTTTGTTATGTTAGGTTTGGGAATCGCTTCCTTTTAGGTGGTTGTAGAATTTAACGGCTCTTTTCTGGATTTTGATAGTTAGCAGGTATCGGCCTAATTCTGCTCTGCATACATTATTTGGTGTTCTACGTTATACATGGAGGATATTTTTGCAGAATTCTGCAGGCAGATTGTCAATTTGGTGTTTGTCCCATTTTGTGAATTCTTGGTTGGTGAGCGGACACCAGACCTCACAACCATAAAGGGCAATGGGTTCTATAACTGATTCAAGTATTTTTTGCCTAATTTTATGTTCCATTTGATGGCATAGAAGGCCCTTCTTGCCTTGTCTCTCAGATCGTTCACAGCTTTGTGGAAGTTACTTGTGGCGCTGATGTTTAGGCCAAGGTATGTATAGTTTTTTGTGTGCTATAGGTCAACGGTATCTAGATTGCATTTGTATTTGTGGTCCTGGCAACTGGACCATTTTTTGGAACACCATTATTTTTGTCTTACTGATATTTACTGTCAGGGCCCAGGTCTGACACAATCTGTGCAGCAGATCTAGGTGCTCTCTGTGTATCTTCCTCTCCGTCTCTGGCCCTACCTCCCTCTCATTATTTATTTCTCCATCTCAGTAGCACCCCACTCTCTCTCTCTCTTTGTTTACCTCTTTCCAACCCCCTCCTTCCATGTATTTACAGTACTGCATACTGTGTCGTTGTATTTAATCTGAGTCATTTTTTGAAGCTGTATGATATGAATACAGCTTAGCGGATGAGTTATGTTGATCTCTGATTCATGGCTTTAGGCTTTAGTATCAGTGTCTGTAGGCTCTACATCAGCAGTGCTGGCCTGCAGGGGGATTATATATGGCCTAGATTAATGTTAGGGTTGGGCGATATCCAGATTTTCATATCCTCATATCGTCCTTCGCTCATACCGAGCTATACGGTATTGCCGGCTTAGTACACAAGGGGGCACCAAATAAAAAACACAAAACCCATTGGGTATCTATTACTAGAACGCAAACAAAATTAGCACAAATAATAGCGATTTTCCTTGGAGGCTGCTAGATAAGTATGTGACCCGTTTCAAGAAACTAGGCGTATGTCGTACGTCACAACTTCACAGGAGAGGCATTTTATATATTTTAGTTGTTGATTTTTTTGCTTTAAAAAAAAATAGATATCATGAAGAACTGAAACAGTTTTGCTACTGCTCTCAACATTGCTGTCCTGAAGTTAATGGTGATATCGGCAAAGCTCAGTGGGAAAACGTTTCCTACTTTCTGGAGGATGATCGTGCCACGCTGACTCTCTCTGACTCTAAACATGAATTCAGACAATGAGGAAATCCCTGATTTAGGTAAAAACATTTTCATTGACCCAGCCATTGTAGAGTCTTCTGATGACAATGGTGGGGGAAAAAACTGTGTCGTTGTCATGGAAGAAGTTGACCGAGTTTAGAAATCAGTGGAATGCCCGGTGGAAGCAGAGAGATGATTGCCAAATACAGAGAGAAAAAGAGAACACACAGAAGAAGGATGTTGTATAAAACACCTGTCTCCAGATTACATCTTCAAACTAAGGGCAACCATGGCATCCATGACAGAGGGAGAAGCGTTCATCCATGTATACGGGTAAGAGACTCTAGCTAGCTACATTTTCAGATATTCTAAGTTTCTAATTTTGTAAAAGTCGTTTTCATTGAAAGTGAAAGCGTACTGTTAGCTAGCTAGCTAATGTTAGTTGGCTGGTGCAGCTCATGTTGTTCTTCACATTACCATCTCTGGTAAAGACACACTATATCAAATAAAATGTTTATTTTTCACATTCACAGGATACAGAAGATTGTAAACGGTACAGTGGAATGGATACTTGCATATTTGCATAGTAGCAATATCTAAAATAAAAGCGTGTCCAGATAAAAAATATTGTATACATATTTTATAATTATTAGCTTAGATGCTTATCCAGATACACTTGTCTAAATTGACGAGTCATGTGAAATAAATGCTAGAACCATTTATTTATAGCGAAGTGGATGGGTCACTATTGTCTAGACATGTATACAGGTTCATGAAATACAATAGATGACCGTAATCACCCCCAGACACACCTGGCTAACTTGATGGGTCATGTAATCATCTGGCCAAGTGGAGTCTTTTGTTTAGACATGTAGCTTGCTAGCTAGCTAAACAATGAACCATAATCCCAACCCATAGCTACAGTACAAACGGATTGTCATAGCTAGCCGCCATGCATGAAATGCGGTAGTATGAATCTGCAGGTAGCTAAAGCTAACCAACTATTGTAGGTTCAATTTTAGATAGACAGCTAACATTAGGCTATAACTAGCAATACAAATGACTTTCTGAGGTACGAATAGTATTATGACATATATCATACACGTAACGTTAGCTAGCGAGCCAGCAAGCTAACATCCGCTAGCTAGCTTACACTACAGTTTAACTTGCAAAGAAACCAACTTTCTGGCAAAATTAGACACTTAAAATATCTGAAAATGTAGCTGGACTCTTACCCGTATACATGGATGAACGCTTGTTTGGCCCATTGTATCAAGTCACTCCGGTTCACACTGACGTGTACAGAAAGTAGTCCATCACAACTTTTTCCCACTGATCTTTGTCAGTAGTGCCTGCTAAATTCAGGGCAGCATTGTTGTTGCCCTGAAGAGCAGTAGCAGCACTTTTGCAGTTCTCCATGGTTAATGTTCTACTGTATCTTTCAAATAAGTGGCAGTAGCAAGGATTATCTACACATACTGACCAGCTCATGTTATAGACAGAAGCATGCTACATGGCAGACCAATCCAAACTCAACTCACAGCATTCCAGCCCAGCCATTATCTTAGCCAATCATGGCCAATCCAGCCCATCTCACTCCTCTCCCTCTCTCCATCTCTCTCCTCCCCCCACTCTCTCCCTCTCTCCACCTCTCTCCTCCCCCCACTCTCTCCCTCACCTTCTCTCTCCCCTCCCCCCTCACCTTCTCTCTCTTCTCCCCACTCTCTCCCTTCCTTAAACTCCCTCCTCATCTCATCTATGTCTGTCTGCCTATCTCTCTCTCTCTCTCTCTCTCCCTTTTCCCTCACCCACTCTCTCTCTTCCTCAAACTCCCTCCTCATCTCATGTATGTCTGTCTGCCTATCTCTCTCTCTCTCTCTCTCTCTCTCTCTCCCTTTTCCCTCACCCACTCTCTCTCTGTATCTCTCCATTCCTTTCTTTTATTTGTTATCCTGCGGTATCGGTGCGGTGCAGATAGGCAGAGCCACAAGCAGCTCTACAAAGCCAGATGTGTCATCCTCTATCCTTCATTATCCTGTCATCCCTCCTTCTCTCTCCTGTCACCTCTCCTCCTCCCTCCATCTCTCCTCCTTTGTACCAGCCCTCCCACTCTGCCATTCAGATGAGAAGTAATGTGAGGGGCTCTGGCTGTGTGGGGCTGATTTGCAGTGGGTTGGTACAGCCTGAACTGTGGAACAGTAGGGGAGAGACGATGTGTGGGACATGGGGGAGATATTCTGTAAAAAAAAAAAAAAAAACACTGACTGCTATCGTGCTCTTTTTCTCTTTGCAGATGAGAGCATTAGGTATTAGTGTACAGTACACATGGTGCTATACTATGTTAGGGTAATGTGAGAGTGAAAGCTAGGGGTGTTGTCATCAGTTTTAGGGGTCTGTTTGTAGTCTCAGCCTGCTGCCAGTGGCCATCTTGAGAGGTTGTAATACAACTGACTGGGGAGGGAGACCTGTCTGTCTGTCTGTCTGTCTGTCTGTCTGTCTGTCTGTCTGTCTGTCTGTCTGTCTGTCTGTCTGTCTGTCTGTCTGTCTGTCTGTCTGTCTGTCTGTCTGTCTGTCTGTCTGTCTGTCTGTCTGTCTGTCTGTCTGTCTGTCTGTCTGTCTGTCTGTCCTCTGAAGCTGCTTTAAAGCCTGCCTGGCTTCCAACCCAATGCTTTGTGTGTGTAGGTACTGTAAATGAGGGCAGTATAGTCAGGGGTCTCCTGCTGTGATCTGAGGCAAGGGCCAGGGCACCTCGCTGTCAGGGATTACCTCTGCTGAGGCTGGCCAGACAGGGGTTTGATCCCTGGACTGTCTGTCTATCGGTCTGTCTGATGGTGGCTCTGGGTTGTCACTACTTGGCTCCACTCTATGAGACATGGGGTGACACTAACAGAACTGGTTCAGGGCTATGCCACTGCATTTTATGTTTCTATCCATCTCAGAAGTGGATCTGCTTTAAGTTTTACACAAAGTGCTGTATTTACACATTTCAAATAAAGGCATTGTATATACACACAACACTCCCCTCTGCCCCTAACTCTGATGGGAAGGCCAGCTACAGCCCCCTTGATGTGGGGGAGGAAAGGGCACTGACGCGTGGCCAGACTCTGGACCTGTCAGTGGGGGAGGTTGGGTCAGAGGCAGGGGGGCGAGAGTGGGGGTAAGGTCAAAGCCATCTGGGACTGAAGATGTAGCCTCTTCTCTCTCTCTACCTCCAGCGTTCCCTCAGTCTCTCACCCACTCATTGTTCAGAGATGTCCTCAGCCCATGCTGCTTTGGGTTGTCATCAGTAGTAGTTGATGATGATTCATCTGTGGTGCAGATCTGAGAGGTTCACAGCTGCATGTACAGCTGCTCAGCAATCAGCCAGATAACATTTCACTACAGCTGTGATCAGAACAGAAATACACTAGAAATTCATTCTTCTTCTAACTTTCCCCAATTCTTTACAGTCTATTGTAGCTTGGCACACCAGAATCGTTAAGATCTATTTTTAAGATCTGAGAGCAGGGATACTTGTAGATGCTGATAATGCAGCAGAGTACCTTTGCTGTCTCTGCTGTCATGTACTGTGTACCCTTAAAACTGTGTCTGTCTGGGTTCCTGCCGACACTCCGACTGTCTGGCTTCCCGCCGCATTTCAGGGAGCCCTGCTTGTCTGAAGAATTACTGAGCTCCCAGTTGACTGCTATCCTTACTCGACCTACAACTAAGAGTTTACTGAGAGGAAAACAGAGAGAGATACACAACTCTGAGGCATTCTGGCTCTGGTCTAAACTCTGATCATCCATTACACTAAGGGTAAAGGAGATTCACCACATGTTTATGCTAATGTTTGAGGACATTACCTGAATTTAAACAACCTCACACATTAATCTGTCTCTCTGTTGTGTTCCACCAAGAACTAGAACACCTATTCTCCCTCTCTCTCCATCCCTCCCTCCCTCTTTCCCTCTTATTTTAGTAGATTTAACAGTTGTGTTAGTCTTAGCCCTGTGGGCAAGGCGATGTGTAGCCATTATAAAGCCGTGTCAGCCCTAAACTAGGGCCTGCTCATTGTTCCAGCAGTCACACAGTAGTTATTTAACCTCCACGCTGCCTGGTCTGCCGCAGGGATTCCAGGGTGTCAGGAGGACCAAACGCTAATACCTCAGTCCCACATCACCTCGACTCAACACACCCTTGTGTACTATACTGTGCATTCGGAAAGTATTCAAACCACTTGACTTAATCCACATTTTGTTACAGTACAGCCTTATTTCCTCATCAATCTACACACAATACCCCATAATGACAAAGCAAAAACATGTTGGTTTTTATTTTGCAAAAAATAAAAGAAATATCGCATTTACATAAGTATTCAGACCCTTTACTCAGTACATTGTTGAAGCACCTCTGGCAGCGATGACAGCCTCAAGTCTTCTTGGGTATGACGCTACAAGCTTCGCACACCTGTATTTGGTGAGTTTCTCTCCCATTCTTCTCTGCAGATCCTCTCAAGCTCTGTCAGGTTGGATGGAGAGTGTTGCTGCA
>NC_138311.1:33020000-33065000 GCF_965601325.2 Salmo salar
CATGTTGGGATTTTAGGCTGGACTGGAGTAAACTGGACTGGTTAAGCATCTTTTTCTTAACCCTCTCAAGTCTACCCTCTTTCCTCTCACTGGTCAGCACCATCCTTCCGGCTCTCCCTTCATCGCTACCTTTCTCCCTCGCTCCCTCCTTCCCCCGCTGTACCTTATTCTGTCCATCCTGTTCTCCCTCCATCCCTCCATCCATCCCTCCCTCCCTCCAGTCCTCTAGTTGGCTGGTAGCTGAGCAGTGTGAGAGACAGTGAGCAAAGGACAAGAGTTTAACTAGCAGTAGGGGTCCCTCAATCTGACTGTCCAGCCCTCTCTGCCTGGACAAGCATGTTAGTTACGCTGGTCACACACACACACACACACACACACACACACACACACACACACACACACACACACACACACACACACACACACACACACACACACACACACACACACACACACACACACACACACACACACACAGGGCATCCTGTGGCTATCTGTAATTCAGCAGCTCAGTGCAGTAACAGATATCAGGAAGTGGGTCAGTTAAACAGAAGGTGTGGTGTCAGAAAGCCCCTCCCCTACAGGGTCGATTTACAGTGAACTCTGACTGACCTTTCTGAAGCAGCGCTGAACAATGCTTCTAAATCAGTTTGGCCGAAACCGTGTGAATTATGCTGGCAACTGTATTGATATGGGTGAGAGAGTGGAGAAACTATTGGGTTGGGTTTGCTGGGGTGGGTATATACGACATGTTGGATAACATTGCCAGCTATAATGGGGTTTAGTAGGACATTGGTTTAACTGTACAGTGAAGCAGAGCTCATAGTACTAAGATTCAAAATGATTGTTGTTTGAATTTCACATTTCTCCAAACTCTTAATCTGTTCCATAGCAAGGCCAATCAGCAGAATGAGAGAATATTGTCGGAGGTAGGAGAGTTTAAACTGTATTAGTCTGCATAACACAAACTCTGTGCTGTATTTTACACCCTTAAAGCATCAGCATGCTTCAGTTCGGCTGGCAGCTAGCTGCAGTCGGCAAGGCCAACTGAACGAGTGAGTTCGCATACTCACTTAACAGACATTTGCTTGATAAACTGAAAAAAATACCTTATTAAGTAAATAGTACTGTTTGTCCATTTTGAGATGCTGTAGCCTCAAAATAGTCCGAATTAATCTAAAATAAATCTGTCATTAACTTTGACGTTTTTGCGGAGGATTTCTAACAGTTTTTCATCTAACTAAGATGTTTGATGCAGTATTTCGAAAAAAAATATGTTTGCATGAAAACAAATCTTCTCTCGTTGAGTGACAACAAAGACTTTACTGAAGAATCCCTACTGTTGACCAATCACCGACGAAGGGACGGAGACTTCGGCTTGCCTCAAGAAAAAATGTTTACTTACTGAAACCCTTACTGAAGTCCAAAACATCACAAAATGTCTTCATCATATATGCAGGAACTCTTGGGAACTGTTTGGGCTGGGGAGCATGGCGGACGCCATTAGACTCCATCACACCACACATCTACTCTAATATCACCACACTTTCGAAAAAATGTGGAGGAGGGTGTGACAGATTTAAAGAGACAAAGAAGAGTTTTATTTCTGTGTGATTGTGCTGTCTGTGTGTTTTATTATTCATCACAGCTGTGGTTATTAGCTAGCACATCCCAGGCTTTCCATTCAACTGATATATGGTCATTGACCAGACAGAGGGGTTGGAGGGGGGGTGGGCAGAAAGCGACATACAGGCTGATTGACTGAAGGCATTTAATTCAGCATTGATCTGACTGTACATCTCCAAAGCTATTTAAAGTGTCATTATTCAGAGCTGTGCCCAAGTGTCTCTCCTCCCCTCTCTCACTCGCTCCCTTCCTCTCTCCCCCGGTGTCTCACCCCTCAGTCACCCTATGAGACCCTGGTATGAATAATGTAGCATTAAGGGACGTGATTAGCTCTATGTGTGTGTGGACAGGGTGTTAGGGGCCCGGTGGTGCTGGCCCCTGGCCTCAATACCAGACAACCGTCTGTCTGCTGTCACACACACACACACACACACACACACACACACACACACACACACACACACACACACACACCTGACAGAGTCACAGAATCCAGACCCCGCGGAACTGTCTTGTTCTCTCTCTCTACATCCCTCTCTCTGCCTCTCTCTCTCGCTCTCACTCTCCCCCTGTCCCTCTCTACTGTCTCTCTTTCTCTCCGTCTCTCTCTCTCACACACACACACACACACACACACACACACACACACACACACACACACACACACACACACACACACACACACCTGACAGAGTCACAGAATCCAGACCCCGCGGAACTGTCTTGTTCTCTCTCTCTACATCCCTCTCTCTGCCTCTCTCTCTCGCTCTCACTCTCCCCCTGTCCCTCTCTACTGTCTCTCTTTCTCTCCGTCTCTCTCTCACACACACACACACACACACACACACACACACACACACACACACACACACACACACCACACACACACACACACACACACACACACACACACACACACACACACACAACATAGAGGCCTCTCTGATCTGTTAAATGTGATGAAAGGGTAATTTGAAAGGGTTCATTTTGTTTCGTGTGTGTGTGTGTGTGTGTGTGTGTGTCGGCTCATTGGTGAGGTCTTGATTTAGCTCTGTTTCTTAAGCAGGTTTATTTTTAGACATGTCATGAATGAATTGGTAGAGGATGGTTAAACTCACCATTACACCATAGAGGCCAATACTGACACTAATACAGTGGCTAGTAAAATTCCTCTCCTTGTCTCTCTCTCTTTATTATCTCATTTAAATGCTGTTATTTTTTTGACTTTGTTCAGTAACATTTAAAGAAAAGAGAGGGAAGTTAGATGTTCTCACATACAGCATCCCAGTCTATACTCTTACAAAAATGGGTTCCAAAGGGGTTCTTCGGCTGTCCCCTCTGTGTAAAGGGTTCTACATGGAACACGAAAGGGTTCTTCAAAGGGTTTTCCTATGGGGACAGCTGAAGAACCCTTTTAGGTTCTAGATAGCACCTTTCTAAGAGTGTAGGGAGGGGAGATTTGAACAGCATCCATCTTCTAGCCTGTCTGGTTTGTCTGTGTGATACCAGTCTGATAGTGATGTCAGAGAGAGCTGATGTTTTACAGAAGGACTCTATTACAGTATCGACCAGACGGGTTCTTAGGTGGAAATGAGAATTCCTCATCTCTCTCTCTCTCTATTCTCTCCTGCATATGGAGAGAGGGATGAGGTGATGGGTGGAGGAGGAATAGAGGAAAGATAGGAGTGTGATGTGATGGAGACGATGGGGGGAAACACTCTGGGGAGATATGCTAGAGAGCTATAGGAGGTTTGGCCTTACAGTCGGGTCTATAGTGGTCTTATAGGAGAGTGGACAGGGAGAGCATCAGTGGGAGGATTTCTATAGAACACTCTCAGACAGGTGTGTGTATATGTGTATGCGTGCGTCTGAGCGTGCATGTGTGTGCAAGCTTGCATCCTTCCTCTCTTCTCTCCTTCTCTCTGTCCTCCCTCCCTCCTCTCTTGTCACTGTTTGTTCCTCTCCTCTCTGGCATTTCTCTTCCCTCCCAGCCACGCCTGCTAATTGGCTGGCCTGTCGGAGGAGCTTGACGAGTTCTTACTGTCCCTCTCGTTTACTCTCCGCTTCAATCTGCTTCATTAAAAAGTTTATAAAACAACTTTGTTTGGAGATGAGCCATTTCACATAAACTACCTCAACTGTGATGCTGTGTGTGTTTCTTCATCCTCTCTGATGTGTGAGTGAGTGTGTTCCCATTCCAGTTTGGTGCAGCTTTAAAACGAGGTGTTTTTCTTAATCACTATGAGGACGTGAGAGCCACTGACAGCTACAGACGCATCGCAGACTGACTGAAGCTGAAGCTTTTACTACTGACTCAGCAAGAAGAAAGTTCTGATGATATAAAACTTTTGTTTCTCCTGTCATAACTTTTTTGAGAACTTGCAGAATGCTTTGTTGGCCAATGAAAGTTGGCTTTGTGTTTCTATGCTAGTATCTGGTGTCAAACGTTGATCTCCAGCAGTCTTCACTACTGTGTGTTTAGCTCTGTAGTTGAAGTTCATTCCAGCAGCCAGTACTAGTACATCCTCTCCAAGCTGAGTGGATCCCATTCCACCCCATTCCATCCCATTCCACCCATTTCACCCCATTCCACCCCATTCCACCCATCCCACCCCATCCCACCCCATTCCACCCATCCCACCCCATTCCATCCCACCCCACTCCATCCCATTCCATCCCATTCCACCCCGTCCATCCCGTTCCACCCCGTCCCACCCCATTCCACCCCATCCCACCCCATCCCTCCACATCCCTCCCCATCCCACCCCACCACATCCCACCCCATACCACCCCATTCCATCCCACCCCATCCCATTCCACCCCATTCCACCCCACCCCATTCCATCCCATCCCATTCCACCCCATCCCACCCCATTCCATCCCATTCCACCCCACTCCACCCATCCCACCCCACCCCATTCCACCCCATTCCATCTCATTCCACCCCATTCCATCCCACCCCATTCCACCCCGTACCATCCCGTTCCATCCCATTCCACCCCATCCCACCCCATTCCATCCCATTCCACCCCATTCCACCCCATCCCACCCCATCCCACCCTATTCCATCCCACCCCATCCCACCCCATTCCACCCCATCCCACCCCATTCCACCCCACCCCATCCCATCCCATTCCATCCCATACCACCCCACCCCATTCCACCCCACCCCTTTCCATCCCATTCCACTCCATTCCATCCCACCCCATTCCATACCACCCCATTCCACCCCATTCCATCCCATACCATCCCATTCCACCCCACCCCTTTCCATCCCATTCCATCCCACCCCATCACATCCCACCCATCGCATCGCATCCCACCCCATCACATCTCATCCCACCCCATCACATCCCATCCCATCTCATCCCACCCCATCACATCCCACCCCATCACATCCCACCCCATCACATCTCATCACATCCCACCCCATCACATCCCACCTCATCCCACCCCATCACATGCCACCCCATCACATCTCATCCCACCCCATCACATCCCACCCCATCACATCTCACCCCATCACATCCCACCCCATCACATCCCACTCATCCCACCCCATCACATCCCACCCCATCACATCCCACTCATCCCACCCCATCTCATCCCACCCCATCACATGCCAGCCAATCATATCCCACCCCACCACATCCCACCCCACACACTGTGTGTGTGTCTGTTACTCCTGCATAGAAAGTCCTACAGTATAGGAGGCCTGAACCACACAACCATCACCCAGTCTGTTGTCATGTGTGAAACAGGGGAGGGCAGGGTAACTAGTGTGAGATTTAATGAAGCTGCCATCTAGCTAATTAATGACTTTCTCTGCTCTGTCATTAACAAGCTTTTTTGGGGGAGAGGAACTCAAATTGCCTGTGAGTTTTCATTTTGCTCTGGCAGTGCAGGTGTGTGTGTGTGCATGGTGCTGTCATTCTATGGTAATGATTTCAACCCCTATTATCACCCCTCTCCATCCCTCTCTCCATCCACCTCTCCATATCTCTCGCTCCTCTTCAAGCAACAAGCTCTCACAGTCTCACTGCAGAATCTGACGTTTTTCCATTTACGTCAAATTTTGAAGGTTAAGTGTAGGCATTCATTCTGAATGGTTAAGTTAAGGGTTAGGTTTGAGATAAGGTAGATTATGTGTGCCTAGCATTGGGATTGAACATGTGACCCTTACGCCTATCCGCCATCCCTGTCCACAATGCCCTAGCAAAACCCAAGCCCACTTGATGGTAATAGCGCTCACTGTTACCCCTAGTGGCCGGTTTTGAAGTCATCTCCCGACGTCCTGCTTATCTGGACGGACGTTGAATTTCGCAGTGGCTCTTGAGCGACCTGGCTGCGTCAAGGCCTTCTCTGCCAACCAGGCATGTAAAATCTCTCTTATTCCCCTTCTCCCCTCCGTGCTTCTGACAATCTTCCTATGACAGAGTATGATAGACAGGCCTCTTACTGAGGGGCATTTAGTGGCGACAAGCCAAATTGCACACCCCACCTGTGTGTGTGTGTGTGTGTGTGTGTGTGTGTGTGTGTGTGTGTGTGTGTGTGTGTGTGTGTGTGTGTGTGTGTGTGTGTGTGTGTGTGTGTGTGTGTGTGTGTGTGTGTGTGTGTGTCCAGCTGTGATGGTGACACCTGTAATTTGGGAGCTGGCGGTCAACATGATTAAAGAGCCACAGGAAACCTTCACACACCCAGTTCAGGTGGCACAGACAGGACTCTGACACACAATGCAGCTGCCTGCTCCACGCAGAGTCTGAAGAAAGACCTTGGATAGGATGTTAACACACAGACTAGTGTTGTCGCCATACCAGAATTTTGACTTGGATACCGATACCAGGTACTGTTGTCACGATACCAACATTTTACAAACAATATGATACCAAGCCAAGTATCACGATACTGAGTTGTATCACGATACCATGGTGGAAGAAAATCTGTGGCCTACTATCCTGTTCGCCCCAGACACTTGTTCCTGTTTTCTAAACGTTCTCTAAAAACCTGTAACTGAAATTCACACTTCTACTCAATACAACACATATTCAATTTAACTGCACATTGTTCGCTGTATAATAGAATGCTGCATAGAATGGCTGATTTGCTCATATTTGCAAAGGTCTACCTGTGATTTGGCTGGAGGAATGGGAGGAAGGAGTGTACATACATAATGATCTGCATGTCATTGTGTCAGTTAGGGGAAAACACTGCATGAAACCTTCTTTAATCTTCAGTTAACAGACACTCGCTCTCCCTTCCTCACACACTCTCTCTGTCTCCCTCGTTCTCATAAACACACACACCACTCTCTCTCCCACAAACACACATACACACACTGCTCCAACTTTTACAACGTTAGGCACCAAACAGAATTGAAGTAGTGCCATAAATAAATAGATGTTTGATGTAGTTTAGGATAACATTATGTCTATATGAATCCTAATCCCCAACACAAGGTGCACCTGTGTAATGATTATGCTATTTAATCAGCTTCTTGATATTCCACACCTGTTTATCTTGGCAAAGGATACATGCTCACTAACAGGGATGTAAACACAGTTGTGCACAACATTTGAGGGAAATAAGCTTTTTGTGTGTATGGAAAATTTCTGCAATCTTTTATTCCAGCTCATGAAACATGGGACCTACACTTTACATGTTGCGTTTATATTTCTGTTCATATTGTTATGTCTATAAGAATCCTACCTTTTGAAGCACGTCTCATGAGTAGCAGACCCTTTTCCTGTGCCAATCAGATGTGCCTAAACCAACTGTCCAGTTACCAGGTTGTTAGCTAGCTAGGTAACATGACTGAACGTTGTTTGTTATCAAACCAATAAATAGCCACCCGGGATTAGTTTAAAATGGCCCGTGACTTGGTTTGTGAAATTATATAAAACGTTTGCAAATCCCAATAAAAAGGTATCTCTGATAATATTGTTTTAACTGTTTAGGCTACAGACTAGACCTCTGGTAATATGGGTCATATTGTTTTAACTGTTTAGGCTACAGACTAGACCTGTGGTAATATGGGTCATATTGTTTTAACTGTTTAGGCTACAGACTAGACCTGTGGTAATATGGGTCATATTGTTTTAACTGTTTAGGCTACAGACTAGACCTCTGGTAATATGGGTCATATTGTTTTAACTGTTTAGGCTACAGACTAGACCTGTGGTAATATGGGTCATATTGTTTTAACTGTTTAGGCTACAGACTAGACCTGTGGTAATATGGGTCATATTGTTTTAACTGTTTAGGCTACAGACTAGACCTGTGGTAATATGGGTCATATTGTTTTAACTGTTTAGGCTACAGACTAGACCTGTGGTAATATGGGTCATATTGTTTTAACTGTTTAGGCTACAGACTAGACCTGTGGTAATATGGGTCATATTGTTTTAACTGTTTAGGCTACAGACTAGACCTCTGGTAATATGGGTCATATTGTTTTAACTGTTTAGGCTACAGACTAGACCTGTGGTAATATGGGTCATATTGTTTTAACTGTTTAGGCTACAGACTAGACCTCTGGTAATATGGGTCATATTGTTTTAACTGTTTAGGCTACAGACTAGACCTCTGGTAATATGGGTCATATTGTTTTAACTGTTTAGGCTACAGACTAGACCTGTGGTAATATGGGTCATATTGTTTTAACTGTTTAGGCTACAGACTAGACCTCTGGTAATATGGGTCATATTGTTTTAACTGTTTAGGCTACAGACTAGACCTCTGGTAATATGGGTCATATTGTTTTAACTGTTTAGGCTACAGACTAGACCTCTGGTAATATGGGTCATATTGTTTTAACTGTTTAGGCTACAGACTAGACCTCTGGTAATATGGGTCATATTGTTTTAACTGTTTAGGCTACAGACTAGACCTGTGGTAATATGGGTCATATTGTTTTAACTGTTTAGGCTACAGACTAGACCTGTGGTAATATGGGTCATATTGTTTTAACTGTTTAGGCTACAGACTAGACCTCTGGTAATATGGGTCATATTGTTTTAACTGTTTAGGCTACAGACTAGACCTGTGGTAATATGGGTCATATTGTTTTAACTGTTTAGGCTACAGACTAGACCTCTGGTAATATGGGTCATATTGTTTTAACTGTTTAGGCTACAGACTAGACCTGTGGTAATATGGGTCATATTGTTTTAACTGTTTAGGCTACAGACTAGACCTGTGGTAATATGGGTCATATTGTTTTAACTGTTTAGGCTACAGACTAGACCTCTGGTAATATGGGTCATATTGTTTTAACTGTTTAGGCTACAGACTAGACCTCTGGTAATATGGGTCATATTGTTTTAACTGTTTAGGCTACAGACTAGACCTGTGGTAATATGGGTCATATTGTTTTAACTGTTTAGGCTACAGACTAGACCTGTGGTAATATGGGTCATATTGTTTTAACTGTTTAGGCTACAGACTAGACCTGTGGTAATATGGGTCATATTGTTTTAACTGTTTAGGCTACAGACTAGACCTCTGGTAATATGGGTCATATTGTTTTAACTGTTTAGGCTACAGACTAGACCTCTGGTAATATGGGTCATATTGTTTTAACTGTTTAGGCTACAGACTAGACCTGTGGTAATATGGGTCATATTGTTTTAACTGTTTAGGCTACAGACTAGACCTGTGGTAATATTGGTCATATTGTTTTAACTGTTTAGGCTACAGACTAGACCTCTGGTAATATGGGTCATATTGTTTTAACTGTTTAGGCTACAGACTAGACCTCTGGTAATATGGGTCATATTGTTTTAACTGTTTAGGCTACAGACTAGACCTGTGGTAATATGGGTCATATTGTTTTAACTGTTTAGGCTACAGACTAGACCTGTGGTAATATGGGTCATATTGTTTTAACTGTTTAGGCTACAGACTAGACCTCTGGTAATATGGGTCATATTGTTTTAACTGTTTAGGCTACAGACTAGACCTGTGGTAATATGGGTCATATTGTTTTAACTGTTTAGGCTACAGACTAGACCTGTGATAATATGGGTCATATTGTTTTAACTGTTTAGGCTACAGACTAGACCTGTGGTAATATGGGTCATATTGTTTTAACTGTTTAGGCTACAGACTAGACCTCTGGTAATATGGGTCATATTGTTTTAACTGTTTAGGCTACAGACTAGACCTCTGGTAATATGGGTCATATTGTTTTAACTGTTTAGGCTACAGACTAGACCTCTGGTAATATGGGTCATATTGTTTTAACTGTTTAGGCTACAGACTAGACCTCTGGTAATATGGGTCATATTGTTTTAACTGTTTAGGCTACAGACTAGACCTGTGGTAATATGGGTCATATTGTTTTAACTGTTTAGGCTACAGACTAGACCTCTGGTAATATGGGTCATATTGTTTTAACTGTTTAGGCTACAGACTAGACCTGTGGTAATATGGGTCATATTGTTTTAACTGTTTAGGCTACAGACTAGACCTCTGGTAATATGGGTCATATTGTTTTAACTGTTTAGGCTACAGACTAGACCTGTGGTAATATGGGTCATATTGTTTTAACTGTTTAGGCTACAGACTAGACCTGTGGTAATATGGGTCATATTGTTTTAACTGTTTAGGCTACAGACTAGACCTGTGGTAATATGGGTCATATTGTTTTAACTGTTTAGGCTACAGACTAGACCTCTGGTAATATGGGTCATATTGTTTTAACTGTTTAGGCTACAGACTAGACCTGTGGTAATATGGGTCATATTGTTTTAACTGTTTAGGCTAGAGAAAAGCATTTTTCTTTGCTGTAAAGCTGAAAGCATGCCTGTCGCGAAGCGGTGCTCCATTTTCCCTCTGACAATGAGGATGCATGACAGTGAACTTGCAAAGTCTACTCTGACTGGTCTGTGCTCTTGGTTACAACAGGCAATGAAATTATACAATGTATCAACATTGCTCGCTTTGCGCCTTCTCCAATGTAACCAATGTACAGATCACTGCTAAATGACATTAAGAAAACAACTGACAGAGGAATAGATGTGCATGAGGAGCAGATGGAGAGAAGCAGGTGAGTGAGGGCTTGTGTGGGATACGGTTGGCTGATTTACAGCTGCCACACCTGATATGTGCCAATTTAAATAAAGGTGAAATAAAAATAAATACATGAAAGTGCCGTGGATATTATTGGACCGGTGAAATAAAAATGTACTAAACTTATAAACAACTGACTTTATCAACATTTTATAAAAGGCGCCAGCTGGTTCTTTATATCGGTAGGGCTGGATAATGTGATAGTATCATGTGAAACGGTACTACTATATTCTAAAATGTTGGTATCATGACGTTTTGGTACCGTGATATTACCATGGTACCGGTATACAGTGCAACACTAATACCAGGTTAAGTATATTACTCAATACCATCACTATACTCAATACCAAAATTATACCAAAACGATACCACGGCAAAAAGTCACAGAATGGTACATCTCTATTGATAAACTGGGTAAATCAAGATGAAGTCTAGGTCTATTCACAATACAGGTGAAGGCATATTCAATAGGAGTTTGTGCATGCATTGAGTTATTGAGCTCGTTTTGGCTGATTTCATGGGGCTACAGATGACAAACAATCAGTTTCTCTTCCATTTGTGACTTATTTTATTGTACTGATCAGCTACATTTGCATAGAAATATCTTATTTTATAAAGTGTGCGCTGTCTCTTTAACCAGTAATGACATTCATGAGGCAAGAGGTGGGCAGCCTGTTGAAGCAGTGATGCCAATTTAGCAATTTTGTTGCTAGATTTAGCAACTTTTCAGACTACCCTGGCAACTTTTTTTTCAAACAGCACCTAGCAACACATTTAGCTACTTTAAAAAATGTATTTGGAACTTTTAGCAACTTTTGAAAAGTGACTCAAATGCTAAAATGCATTTTCCCTCTAAATGACACAAAAACGATTTTCTCTGTCACACACTCAGTCACAACACATGTGCCTGGCTGCAAAAGTGCATTTTGAGTGACGTCACCAGCAGGCGCTCAGCTCGTGCACAGGCATTAGCAGGCCAGCAGCAATTTCAGCAAATTGTAAATCATTGTTGGCTGACTGCAGTAGCAGTAGCACGGGTTTTGACGAGCCAAACCCAATGAATATAGTTGGTCACGAATGTTTGATCTTGAATACAACTTACAACATCAATCAACATGTCTCAATCAAAATTGTACAGCAAGAAGAACAGAAAAGAGTGGGAGTCTGTACCTGAACAAATATCAAATCATATTTTTTGCAGAAATGGCCATTCAATTTGAGTAACATTATTGTTTATTCTACGTAATGACGCAGTTTTATGTTATCACGCAATGACATCACAACGTCATTTAGCAACTTTTAGCAACAAATCAACCTGCCTCTAGCAACTTACCCTGAAAATGAGTTGGCAACACTGTGTTGAAGCCCTATTGACACACACAGTCAGTTTTCTGAGGCAATAGATACTTTTTGGGAGAGACATGAGAGGGAGACCGATTTTAAGTAAATTAATAATGTTTTGGTAGCAATCAGCTTTGAAACCAGTATATTTTGCTTTATGGTTTGCAAACAAAGTACTAGGGTAGTGCACTGATGTTAGCTTTATCTGTTAGCTTTAGCTGTCAGCTAGCAAGGAAAGTTACCATTAGCTTCCAGCTTTGTAGGCTATCTTCTTCCATTGTAAATTGTTCTAGCCTGTATGGACATTGTTTTGCGGACAGAAATTAACAGTTTAAACATTTGTACAGGCCGTGTCGCGTTATTCATGTGTGTTAACTTGTGTGCAGCATGAGTTGGGAGCTAAGTTGAGCAGACACCGTGCACACTATAGTAAGGGGTCGGCTGTATTGATAGACAGGCTTGATCCGTGAGACATATCTGACAGAAGAAAAGTAACACAAATTCTAGTACCAAACTGTTTTTCATGTTCCAGTATCGAAAAAGTATCAAAGTTGACACAGACACACACACACACACATTCCTATTAAGTTCAATCTGATTTAATTCCTACGCCACCGTTCGTTCTTATCACACCCTATAAAAACAACGTATTAAAGCGGAATGAATATATTATTGAAGGATTTGGAAATGTAGCACCCATCAGCTCCTTTCCCCATAAGCGGTAATTGATATTTGAGGGCTGTTTTGCACCGAGCCTTTCTGAAATGAGTTTTACAGTGTAGTGAAAAGAGCTGAGGCGGTTGAAATAGAATAGGCTGTGTGTTGGTGCATTAGAGAATGCGATTACCCAGACACGTAATGGACCAGTTATTAAACACTATTACACGCTATACATCAGAGCTGCCTCTCAGGCACACACACCATACAGGATACTGTACTGCAGGGTGGGTAAATGTGCGTGCTTGCATTCGTGCATTTGTGCATGCGTTTTTGTGTCAGAAACAGCACAAAAGCTACTGTAAGCCAAGACACAGGATTGAAAATTAGATGGGGAAATTAGACGCCCAATTGACGTTAATGTAAATGACGTAGCCATAAATATGATGATCCCATGCGCATGTACTTTCTCTTCATTACATGATGTGTTTCATCTTAACAGTGTGGTAGACCTTGCGTTACAAGTACTGACATTTTGTATCCCTGACATTTGTCTACATCAGCTCCTTAAATTGATTATATTACCTCTAACACCAGCTTAATATGGTAAAGATTACTTTTAACAGTCTGCATGTTTTGTGTGTGCCGCAGCGTTTAGTTTATTAGGTACATCACCCCGTTAACGAGTCACGTGGCCACGGATTGCTATATAAAGCAGGCAGACTGGCATTGAGGCATTCAGTTACTGTTCGAAGGAACGTTAAAATGGGCAAAACGAGTGACCTAAGCGAGTGACTTTGAGCGTGGTATGATCGTCGGTGCCAGGCGTGCTGGTTCCAGTATCTCAGAAACGGCCGGCCTCCTGGGCTTTTCACACATGACAGTGTCTAGGGTTTACTGAGAATGTTGCGACAAACAAAAAACATCCAGTCGGCGGCAGTCCTGTGGGAAAAAACAGCTAGTTTTTCGGCAGGATAGAACAGCGGCCTCTGTTAAAGACAAGGGGTGGCGGTTTACGTATATTTGTAAACAACAGCTGGTGCACGAAATCTAAGGAAGTCTCGAGGTTTTGCTTGCCTGAGGTAGAATATCTCATGATAAGCTGTAGACCACACTATTTACCAAGAGAGTTTTTATCTATATTCTTCGTAGCTGTCTATTTACCACCACAAACCGATGCTGGCACTAAGACCACACTGAATGAGCTGTATACGGCCATAAGCAAACAGGAAAATGCCCATCCAGAGGCAGCGCTCCTTGTGCTTGGGGACTTTAATGCCCGGAAACTTTCATCCATTTTACCTAATTTCTACCAGCATGTTTAATGTGCAACCAGAGGGAAGAAACTCTAGATCACCTTTACTCCACACACAGAGATGAGTAGTACAAAGCTCTCCCTCGCCCTCCATTTGGCAAATCTGACTATAATTCTATCCTCCTGATTCCTGCTTACAAGCTAAAACTAAAGCAGGAAGCACCAGTGACTCGGTCAATAAGAAAGTGGTCAGATGAAGTAGACGCTAAGCTGCAGGATTATTTTGCTAACACAGACTGGAATATGTTCCGGGATTCTTCCGATGGCATTGAGGAGTACAGCACATCAGTCATTGGCTTCATCAATAAGTACATTGGTGACGTCATCCCTACAGTGACCGTACGTACATACCCCAACCAGAAACCATGGATTACAGGCAACATCCACACTGAGCTAAAGGGTAGAG
Source organism: Salmo salar (assembly GCF_965601325.2). NCBI lineage: Eukaryota > Metazoa > Chordata > Actinopteri > Salmoniformes > Salmonidae > Salmo > Salmo salar. Next base: position 33,034,415 of record NC_138311.1, read on the forward strand.
ATGCCGCTTTCAAGGAGCGGGACTCTAACCCGGAAGCTTATAAGAAATCCTCAGACGACGAACCATCAAACAGCCAAAGGCTCAATACAGGACTAAGGTTGAATCGTACTACACCGGCTCCGACGCTCGTCAGATGTGACAGGGCTTGCAAACTATTACAGACTACAAAGGGTAGCACAGCCGCGAGCTGCCCAGTGACACGAGCCTACCAGACGAGCTAAATTACTTTTATGCTCGCTTTGAGGCAAGTAACACTAAAACATGCATGAGAGCATCAGCTGTTCCGGACAATTGTGTGATCACGCTCTCCGTAGCCGATGTGAGTAAGACCTTTAAACAGGTCAACATTCACAAGGCCGTAGGGACAGACGGATTACCAGGACGTGTACTCTGAGCATGTGCTGACCAACTGGCAAGTGTCTTCACTGACATTTTCTTCCTCTCCCTGTAATACCAACATGTTTCAAGCAGACCACCATAGTCCCTGTGCACAAGAACATTAAGGTAACCGCCCCAACAGATCCCCAGATGATGTAATCTCTAATGGCACTTTCCCACCCGGACAAAAGGAACACCTCTGTGAGAATGCTATTCATTGACTACAGCTCAGCGTTCAACACCATAGTTCCCTCAAAGCTCATCACTAAGCTAAGGACCCTGGGACTAAACACCTCCCTATGCAACTGGATCCTGGACTTCCTGACGGGCCACCCCCAGGTGGTAAGGGTAGGTAACAACACATCCGCCACGCTGATCCTCAACATGGGGGCCCCTCAGGGGTGCGTGCTCAGTCCCCTCCTGTACTCCCTGTTCACTCATGACTGCATGGCCAGGCACGACTCCAACACCATCATCCAGTTTGCCGATGACACAACAGTGGTAGGCCTGATCACTGCCAACAATAAGACAGCCTATAGGGAGAGACCTGAGAGACCTGGCCATGTGGTGCCAGGATAACAACCTCTCCCTCAATGTGATCAAGATAAAGGAGATGATTGTGGACTGCGGGAAAAGGAGGACCGAGCACGCCCCCATTCTCATCAACAGGGTTGTAGTGGAGCAGGTTGAGAGCTTCAAGTTCCTTGGTGTCCACATCACCAACAAACTATCATGGTCCAATCACACTAAGACAGTCATGAAGAGGGCACGACAAAGCCTATTCCCCCTCAGGAGACTAAAAAATTTGGCATGGGTCCTCAGATCCTCAAAAGGTTTTACAGCTGGACCATCGAGTGTATCCTGACTGGTTGCATCACTGCCTGGTACAGCAACTGCTCGGCCTCCGACCGCAAGGCACTACAGAGGGTAGTGCGCACGGCCCAGTACATCTCTGGGGCCAAGCTTCCTGCCTTCCAGGACCTCTATATCAGGCGGTGTCAGAGGAAGGCCCTAAAAATTGTCAAAGACTCCAGCCACCCTAGTCATAGACTGTTCTCTCTGCTTTCACACGGCAAGTGGTACCGGAATGCCAAGTCTACGTCCAAAAGGCTTCTTAACAGCTTCTACCCCCAAGCCATAAGACTCCTGACCAGCTAATCAAAGGGCTACCTAGACCTCTCTTTTACGCTGCTGCTACTCTCTGTTTATTATCTATGCATAGTCACTTTAACTTTACCTACATGTACATATTACCTCAATTACGTCGACTAACCGGTGCCCCTGCACATTGACTCTGTACCGGTACCCCCTGTATATAGCCTCGCTATTTTGTATTTACTTCTGCTGTTTAATTAATTGTTTTCGATGTTTTATTTATCTATTTTTTTTACTTAACACTTATTTTTCTTAAAACGTCTTAAAGCATTGTTGGTTAAGGGCTTGTAAGTAAGCATTTCACTGTAAGGTCTACACCTGTTGTATTCGGGGCATTTGAGAAATTTGATTTGATGAGAGGTCTAAGGAGAATGAGGAGAATGGTGCAAGCTAACAGGCAGGCCACACACAGACAAATAAAGGCACGGTACAGCAGTGTGCAGAACGGCATCTCGGATCGCTCGTCGGTCCTTGTCACGGATCGGCTATTGCAGAAGGTTCCTGCAGCGTCATGCTGATGGCAGTCAGGATCTGGCGTAAGCAGCATGGCCCCATCCTGTCCATGGCCCCATCCTGTCCATGGCCCCATCCTGTCCATGGCCCCATCCTGTCTGTCCATGGCCCCATCCTGTCTGTCCATGGCCCCATCTTGTCTGTCCATGGCCCCATCCTGTCTGTCCATGGCCTCATCCTGTCTGTCCATGGCCTCATCCTGTCTGTCCATGGTCCCATCCTGTCTGTCCATGGTCCCATCCTGTCCATGGCCCCATCCTGTCCATGGCCCCATCCTGTCCATGGCCCCATCCTGTCCATGGCCCCATCCTGTCCATGGCCCCATCCTGTCCATGGCCCCATCCTGCCTGGTGTCAACAGTACAGGCTGGTTAGCTGTGGTGTAGTGGTGTGGGAAACCTTTTCCTGGCACACGTTAGGTCCCTTGATACCAAGTGAGCAAGGTTTCCATGCCCCAAAGAATTCAGGCTGTTTTGATGGCAAAGGGGGGTCCGACCCGGTTCATGATGAGTGTACCTAATAAACTGTCAACTAAGTGTTTGTGTGTGTCTTTGTATTGGTACGTGTCATATGCACAGTAACAGGCTGGTGCCACACACAGCCAGGCAGCATGATATTGAGGAAGGGTCTGGAATGCCAGTGTGGTTTAAGGAGACAGAGTGAGGCTGTCAGTCCTGTCTGTGTGGTATGATGAGGTGTCAGACAGAGAGAGAGGGAAGGAGAGGGTGATGTCTGCTCTGCTATATAATGTCTCTGTGGGTGATTGGGACAGACTGTGTTACCAGGGGGAAACCAAAAACTCCCACTGATGACTGGCTGACTGACTGACTGGGTGGCTGACTGACTGGGTGGGTGGTTGGGAGAGTTGATGGCTGATTTCACTCACTTTTTTCCGCTGTCTTTCTTCTTTCTTTCTTCATGCTTCTTCCCAGTACTTTAGTTCCCAGTCCTCCTAGATGTTATTTAGATGTGGTGAGACTAAGAGGTGTCTCATCTCTTTTACACACTGGTAGAGCTGTGAATGTTGACACTACATCTCGCCCTTCATCTTAAACACACCTCTGGAGTGAAGTTCAACACGGAGACTGGAACCTTAGAGTAATTCCCCTGAACATTTTACCAAATTCATATTCATGAGATGTCTTGACTCATCTTTATTTACAGTGTTCATCTATTTTCCCATCCATCTGACGACTGTCTGTCTTTCTGAGCCTGAGGGAGAATTTTTCCTAAGCACTTTCACAGGCCCAGAGAATCACATATTGATTGTGTGATTGCGTATGAATGACTGCATGGAGGCTGTTATCACAGCAACAGAGTAGGAGCATGTTTCGTATGGAAACCTGTCTCCATGTACGCTGTCTGTCTATTGAGGACTTTGTTTGTAATATCCTTCAGTCACAGTTAGAAACCTTTTTTTTCCAACTACCCATCATTAGTGCACATAACAGGATTCAATAAAACATATTACCATTTAATTGCCTGCGTTCAGGATAAATGTGCAATTCTAGCATTTAAATAGCAGTAGGAGGCAGCAGGGTTGACACTTAAGCTAGTTGCTAATGACTGTGTTGCCTGAGAATGAAATGGCTTTGGCAGAGCGGGTGGGCAGGCAGGCGGCAGTACAAGCTGTTTGTGTACAGGGCTAGCCAAGGCCTGCTGTATAATTGCTTCAGCATTGTGTGATCTGGCACCAGGAAAGACCACTCCAGTTTACCTGGCCCAGCACCCATTCATCTCAATGTGCTGCAGGCAGATGGGTATTCAAATGGAGCCTGCATGGTGTGGCTGGTGGGAGGGTGGAGGTGAGGGGGTTTAATGAGGATTGGCTAGAACCAGGACTAATCCTAGCAGTCATGTGTTTATTTTGGTTTATATTCAGGTGTGACCTGGTGTACTATAATAACCAAGCTTAGCTGAGCAATAGGAAAATAACAAAGTATCTGTAGCAATTGAGTGTTGCTGATGCTGAGTGTTTGCGGTGTGTTTCTCCTCAGATCAGATCATTAATGAAGAGATGTGGCCCCATTTGCTCTCATTCTCCTCTAATTACTACTGCCTGATGCTATGCTGCCTGCTAGTCTAATGAAGCAGCATTTCATCATCCAACATGATAGAAGTTGGAGCAAACTTTCTCCCAGCTAAGCACTTTCACTCACTTTCCTGAGTAAGAAACTGCAATCATTTCACCACGGTGATTATACACCATACTATCAACTATTATGAGGCATCTAGATTTCCTCTTTGCAGGAAAATACGTTCATTAATTCAACGAGCAATCATGAATACGACTGTTATTTTCTGAGCATGCAGGTTGCTTTACCTTTGGGTGATGACCGGTGCCCGTCCACACCAGTGCATCTGATTTACATACTATTCTCACTGACTGGTATGTCAAAATGCCAATTAAAAATGACTTTATCGTCACAGTAGGTTTATCGACAGTAATCACACAACCCATTTGAAATGTGTTGTCATATTCTATTTCAGCAGCTGGGCAGAACAGCTTTAGAGGCAGCAGCGTCAGGAGAGAAGTGTTAATGAAGTAACACCGTCCGCTCTCACAGTACAGCAAACACAGTCGCACATACACAAACAAAGCCACACACACATACACAGCCCACGTTCCGTTCCACATTTAGACTCTAAAAACGTCACTTGGCGACAGTGACACTCACAGCCGTCTCATCTCTAATCTTAAATTTGTCTGTTAAATGGCATATATTATTGTGTTATGAAATTCCTTTTCTCTTAACTAAAACAGAGAATACATAGTGGAAGCAAGAACATAGAGTGAGAGTGTCTGTATTAGAGGTCGACCGATTATGATTTTCCAACGCCGATACCGATTAATCGGCCGCTGTTTATATATATTTATTTGTAATAATGACAATTACAACAATACTGAATGAACACTTTTATTTTAACTTCATATAATACATAAATAAATCAAATAAATAATGAAACATGTTCAATTTGGTTTAAATAATGCAAAAACACAGTGTTGGAGAAGAAAGTAAAAGTACAATATGTGCCATGTAAAAAAGCAAACGTTTAAGTTCCTTGCTCAGAACATGAGAACATATGAAAGCTGGTGTTTCCTTTTAACATGTCTTCAATATTCCTAGTTAAGAAGTTTTAGGTTGTAGTTATTATAGGAATTATAGGACTATTTATCTCTATACCATTTGTATTTCATATACCTTTGACTATTGGATGTTCTAATAGGTACTTTAGTATTGCCAGCCTAATCTCGGGAGTTGATAGGCTTGAAGTCATAAACAGCGCTGTGCTTCAAGCATTGCGAAGAGCTGTTGGAAAACGCAGGAAAATGCTGTTTGAATGAATGTGTCACGCCCTGACCTGAGAGAGTCTGTTTTATTCTCCATTTAGTTAGGTCAGGGTGTGACTTGGGTGGGCAAATCTATGTTTATATTTCTTTGTTGGCCTAGTATGGTTCCCAATCAGAGGCAGCTGTTTATCATTGTCTCTGATTGGGGATCATACTTAGGCAGCCCTTTTTCCCACCTGAGATTGTGGGATCTTGTTTTTGCATTGTGCTGTCTAGCCCTGCAGAACGTTACGTTCGGTTTTGCATTTTCTTGTTTTGTTGGTGTTCATTATTAAAGGAAATGATGTACGCCTACCTGCACCTTGGTCTCCTCATTCAATCAACGAGCGTAACAGAATGCTTACGAGCCTGCTGCTGCCTACCACCGCTCAATCAGATTGCTCTATCAAATATCAAATCATAGACTTAATTATAATATAATAAACACACAGAAATCATTAATATGGTCAAATCCGGAAACTATCATTTCGAAAACAAAATGTTTATTCTTTCAGTGAAATACGGAACCATTCCATATTTTATAGAACGGGTGGCATCCATAAGTCTAAATATTGCTGTTACATTTGTTGTGTCTTTGGCATCATTAAACTGAAGATGAATCTTTATCAAAAATTCTCTGTAATTATTATTACGTGATTAAACTACTTAATCATGTAACTGTAATTAACTAGGAAGTTGGGGCACCAAGGAAAATATTCCGATTACACAGTTATAATTTTCCTAATATAACTTTCAGATATTTTAATATCTGATCACTTAGTCTTCTGATTAATTAATTATTCTTTACCTCACGTTAGTCTCATTTCAAACGTCGTAAATTGTTGGCTATCTGCACGAACCCAGTCTTCACTATGAGTCATCCATACATCAATTGTCTTAAAATCATTTATTTACTAACTAAGTGCTCACAGAAATGCATAACAGACAGTAGATATGGTTACAAAGAAATGATAGGGGAATGTTCCCTAGTGGGCTAAACCGGCATGGCGGCTTGTTAGACAGAGGGACTGATAAGGGCGAGAAAGATAAGAGACGCTACAAAGTTGATAACTATAACAATTGAAATGCTAAACCTTTGCACATGAACTCTCACTCATTCGGGAATAATTGCAATCAATATATATATTTACACTCAGTGTGTCGTCGGGATCTCTGTTGAAAAGTTTGTTTATGTTGGAGAGTTTGTCCGCCCTTTCTCTCTCTCTCTCTGTCGTTGTTAGAATTAATAGTTCAGAGTGACATTCATTCATGTCGATATAGAATAGATGTTTCGGCAGTTGAACGTCTTCGCGCTCAATGATACCGAATTCCGAGCTGCAGACTAGTAATTAATATCAAAGACTTGTTCTTATTCTGTCAGTATCGATAGTCTAAGAGTTTAACCACGTGGGATGGTTAAAAGATTCAGCAATCTACTTAAAACTTATTTCCCTCTGTGATAGAGGTACTGGTCTGGTCTCAAACCTTGGCCCTCTCGTTATCGAGGTAAGCTGGTCTCCTCTCAAACCTTGGCCCTCTCGTTATCGAGGTAAGCTGGTCCCCTCTCAAACCTTGGCCCTCTCGTTATCGAGGTAAGCTGGTCTCCTCTCAAACCTTGGCCCTCTCGTTATCGAGGTAAGCTGGTCTCCTCTCAAACCTTGGCCCTCTCGTTATCGAGGTAAGCTGGTCTCCTCTCAAACCTTGGCCCTCTCGTTATCGAGGTAAGCTGGTCTTCTCTCAAACCTTGGCCCTCTCGTTATCGAGGTAAGCTGGTCTGAAGTGGGAAACCCCAGGTGGGGGTTTTATTCGGAACATAGAAAAAGGCTGTCTCATGATGCCAGGTCCTGTCTGTGCCCCTGGGGGCGTGCCAATGACTTAGTGAAACTTTAAACAGAAATACAATTCTCTCACATTAACATCATTACATAGCATCACATCATTTCACAAATAGTTTCATCTTTACTCATTCATTTTATACAACAATTAGATGTAAGCTTCATAACTGAGACTATTGTATAAACAGCATTATGGTAATGTGGCCATATTGTCTCTCATGAGTTTCACAAAATTGTACCAAATGGACCAGTTCGTGGCTGGATTCTTCACCGATCTTTTATACATTCTCCAGAACATAAATATTGTTCGGACCTCCAGTTCTGTGAGGTGGAAGAAATTCCTTTGTTCTCTCTATGAAAACTCACTCTCTCTCTATACTCTGGCCATGAGGAGGGGATCTCCTCTAGGAATTTACGACCTCTCTGACCACAGCAGCCTGGGTGTAGGAGACAGAGGTAGGGGGATGGTGCAGATATACTTGTGTATTGATTTTAAGAAAGGCATTGATGTTTATGGTTAGGTATATTCGTGCAATGATTGTGCTTTTTTCGCGAATGTGCTTTTGTTAAATCATCACCCGTTTGGCGAAGTAGGCTGTGATTTAAGGATAAATTAACAGGCACCGCATTGATTATTTGCAACGCAGGACAAGCTAGTTAAATTAGTAATATCATCAACCATGTGTAGTTAACTAGTGATTATGTTAAGATTCATTGTTTTTCATAAGATAAGTTTAATGCTAGCTAGCAACTTACCTTGGCTCCTTGCTGCACTCGCGTAACAGATGGTCAGCCTGCCACGCAGTCTCCTCGTGGAGCGCAATGTAATCGGCCATAATCGGCGTCCAAAAATGCCGATTACCGATTGTTATGAAAACTTGAAATCGGCCCTAATTAATCGGTCATGCCTCTAGTCTGAATATCCATTGCCTGTATATAACAACCTTTAAGCAGCGTAGTCGAAGCTCTTGGAGATCGTCATGAAGGCTTTATTGAAGCTTTGTTCCTCATCTCCTATCGTTCTGCCAAAACACTGAGCTGTTCTCTCTCCTAATGGTCCTGAGAAATGTTCAACAACACCCTGGCATTCCTCAGACAGCAGCCAGAAAAACTCACACTGCTGCGTTCACAGTTGCAAATGTTTCTGCATCTGCTGCTGAATGATGTGTGTGTTTTTAAAGATGTGGTGTTCTTAAACATACATCTGATTAGTGGTATAACTTATTCATGTGATCGGAGAGTTAAGTAGAATAAAGTGCAGAGAACATCACAGTGTAAAGTGTCATCACAGTTAAGGTGATGGATTGAAACAGTGTTGCAGTAGAGTGAGGGATCTTCTCCAGTGATGAGGCCTGTCATGTTGTCGTTATCTCTGACGTTGTTTGTTGTGTTCTCCTGGCGTGGCTCAGACGTTGTTGATTTCAGAGAGAGGGTTTTTATGCTAATGAGATGTTGAGCGAAGATCATTTCGTATGATTTAACACAATGCAAGTGTGTGTGTGTGTGTGTGTGTGTGTGTGTGTGTGTGTGCGTGTGAGAGATTTAAAGGGGTGTTAAAGCTCTCGATGGGCATCCATCATGTGGAAGGGAAAGTTGGGTCGAGTCACAACAACAATCTTCATAACACCTTATTAAGTATTCATGAACTTTGTTTGTGCCATTAGGAAACCAAGCACACTGCCGCATCACATCCTTCTACCTGGGAGGTAAATGACATCCCTGTCTCCATTTTAGATAATTAACCAGCAGATAATGAAGGCTTTAAGGGAGAGAGGAGAGGGACTTCTCTGTTCTGCAGCAGTTTAGGACTGCAGGAGTAGAGGGCTGCAGTAGGAGGCCTGAGAAGGACCATACGCTGATTTCAGTTACTAATCTTGCACGAAAGCATACGCAAACACTGCACTATTGCACTTCAGGATTATATATTTGTATTCAATGCTGACCTTAAAATAATATTGATGGTAGCATCCAAGTAATGGTTGGGGCAATTTCCATCTATTCAGTCTGTCAGCCAGAGATCTCTGTCCTGGACATCCTAATCTCAGTCCGTGGTGTGCTTTGTTTGTCCGTGTGCCAGCCCAGACTATTGTCTCCCTGTCTCTGGCTGGTCGGCCCATAAAAGCCCTGTTTTACTGTCTATCTCTGGCTTTGTTGCGCTGGGTTGTGTGGGTCACTGTCTGAGGATGATTTAGTGTAGAACTGTACTCTCTGTCTCTGCATCTCTGTCTCTCTCTCAATTCAATTTCATCTTAAGGACTTTATTGGCATGGGAAACATACAGTTGAAGTCTGAATTTAACATACACTTAGGTTCGAGTCACTAAAACTTGTTTTTCAACCCCTCCACAAATTTCTTGTTAACAAACTATAGTTTTGGCAAGTCGGTTAGGACATCTACTTTGTGCATGACACAAATAATTTTTCCAACAATTGTCTACAGACAGATTATTTCAATTATAATTCACAGTATCACAATTCCAGTGGGTCAGAAGTTTACATACACTAAGTTGACTGTGCCTTTAATCAGCTTGGAACATTCCAGAAAATTATGTCATGGCTTTAGAAGCTTCTGATAGGCTAATTGGCATCATTTGAGTCAATTGGAGGTGTACCTGTGAATGTATTTCAAGGCCTACCTTCAAACTCAGGGCCTCTTTGCTTGACATCATGGGAAAATAAAAAGAAATCAGCCAAGACCTCAGAAAAAAAATTGTAGACCTCCACAAGTCTGGTTCATCCTTCGGAGCAATTTCCAAACGCCTGAAGGTACCACATTCATCTGTACAAACAATAGTACGCAAGTATAAACACCATGGGCCATGCAGCCATCATACCGCTCAGGAAGGAGACACGTTCTGTCTCCTAGAGATGAACGTACTTTGGTGCGAAATGTGCAAATCAATCCCAGAACAACAGCAAAGGACCTTGTGAAGATGCTGGAGGAAACAGGTACAAAAGTATCTATATCCACAGTAAAACGAGTCCAATATCGACATAACCTGAAAGGCCGCTCAGCAAGAAAGAAGCCACTGCTCCAAAACCACCATAAAAAAGCCAGACTACGGTTTGCAACTACACATGGGGACAAAGATTGTACTTTTTCGAGAAATGTCCTCTGGTCTGATGAAGCAAAAATAGAACTGTTTGGCCATAATGACCATCGTTATGTTTGGAGGAAACAGGGGGAGGCTTGCAAGCCAAAGAACACCATCCCAACCGTGAAGCACGGGTGGCAGCATCATGTTGTGGGGGGACTGGTGCACTTCACAAAATTGATGGCATCATGAGGACGGAAAATTATGTGGCTATATTGAAGCAACATCTGAAGACATCAGTCAGGAAGTTAAAGCTTGGTGGGCAAATGGGTCTTCCAAATGGACAATGACCCCAAGCATACTTCCAAAGTTGTGGCAAAATGGCTTAAGGACAACAAAGTCAAGGTATTGGAGTGGCTATCACAAAGCCTTGACCTCAACCCTATAGACAATTTGTCGGCAGAACTGAAAAGCGTGTGCGAGCAAGGAGGCCTACTAACCTGACTCAGTTACACCAGCTCTGTCAGGAGGAATGGGCCAAAATTCACCCAACTTATTGTGGAAGGCTACCCTAAACATTTGACCCAAGTTAAACAATTTAAAGGCAATGCTACTAAATACTAATTGAGTGAATGTAAGCTTCTGACCCACTGGGAATGTGATGAAAGAAATAAAAGCTGAAATAAATCATTCTCTCTACTATTATTCTGACATTTCACATTCTTAAAATAAACTGGGGATCCTAACTGACCTAAGACAGGGAATTGTTTCTCGGATTAAATGACAGGAATTGTGGAAAAACTGAGTTTAAATGTATTTGGCTAAAGTATATGTAAACTTCCGACTTCAACTCTATGTTAACATTGCCAAATCAAGTGAGGTTGTTAATAAACAAAAGTTAAATAAGCAATAATAATTAACAGTAAACATTACACTCACAGAAGTTCCAAAAGAATAAAGACATTACAAATGTCATATTATGTATATATAAATTGTTGTAACGATGTGCAAATAGTTAAAGTACAAAAGAGAAAATAAATAAACATAAATATGGGTTGTATTTACAATGGTGTTTGTTCTTCACTGGTTGCCCTTTTCTTGTGGCAACAGGTCACACATCTTGCTGCTGTGATTGCATACTGTGGTATTTCACCCAGTATATATGAGAGTTTATCAAAATTGGGTTTGTTTTCAAATTCTTTGGATCTGTGTAATCTGAGGGAAATATGTGTCTCTAATATGGTCATACATTTGGCAGGAGGTTAGGAAGTGCAGCTCAGTTTCCACCTCATTTTGTGGGCAGTTTACACATAGCCTGCCTTCTCCTGAGAGCCAGGTCTGCCTACGGCTCACTGAGTCTGTACATAGTCAAAGATTTCCTTAATTTTGGGTAAGTCAGAGTGGTCAGGTATTCTGCCACTGTGTACTCTTTGTTTAGGGCCAAATACCATTCTAGTTTGCTCAGTTTTGTTGTAAATTCTTTCCAATGTGTCAAGCAATTATCTTTTTGTTTTCTCAGGATTTGGTTGGGTCTAATTGTGTTGCTGTCCCGGGGCTCTGTGGGGTGTGTTTGTGTTTGTGAACAGAGCCCCAGGACCAGCTTGCTTAGGGGACTCTTCTCCAGGTTCATCTCTCTGTCGGACTTTTTTTCTCTGCCTCTCTCCCCGGGTCTCTCTCTCTCTCCCTGGGACTATCTGCTGTAAAGGATGTCTGCTGATAGGTTTACTACTCTGTTAGTTCATTTGGCCAAAGACTGTTTCTCTCCAGCAATAAACATTTCTCTACGGAGTAGCAAGCTGCGCTGACCTCTGAAAGGTCCATAAAACCACAGTGATGTCGGATCTCAGCCTGCAATAATGTCAATGATATATTACTGTTGGGGCAGACGTGGCTAACACTGCCTGGACTGTATTGTAGAGACTGGAGTCTCTCTATATTTCCCTGTCTCTCTCTTTGTCTCTCTCTCTACCTCTCACTCCCTTTGTCTCTTTACTGTCTCTTCCCCTATTTTCTGTCTTTCTCCCTTCGTCTCTCTTTTTCTCTGTCCTCCTATCTAACACTCTCCATGTTAGACCTTAGAGATTTTTGATACAGCACTTCACACTGTAGAACAACCAAAACCCTCAACTCGATTTAAAAATCCGCTTCAGGTGTGTCAGTAACTTCAGGTCTCAGACAAGGTGACTTCACCTGCAAGGCTAAGCTACAGTAGCTATAGCCAGCTCAACCCCACTACTCTCACACACACACACACAGTAAACATCCTGTGTGTGTTGTGCAGTGAACCGCAGGTCGTGTTGATGCTAAATGCCATGTAGAGATTGAGATCTGGGTTGTAATAGCTGAGATTAGATCAGGAACATCAAGGTGAAGGGGGAGGCACGGGGGAGAAGCACGGCTCAGAGAGAGATCTCTCAAATGTCAAGATGTAAACACAACATACAGAGAGCAGAGGCATGTGAGGAGGGGGGAGAGGGAGAGAGAGAGAAGAGAGGAGAGGACTCAGCCTCATGTAATCGCAGCTGACGACTCTCACTCACTGTAACACAAATGAACCCATCTGCTATCTTAATGAAGATCTGAGGATCTATGATATAATTTTTCTATGGTATCGGAGAGATAGACGCCTCTCAGTCTCAGCAGAGTTATATAACACCACTAGGATGGTGAGGAACTCGGGTGTAGCTAGACAGGATGTTTGTTATCTCTCACAGGATAGAACACATCCAGGGGCGGAAATCACGGGGGGACACGACCCCCCCATCCTGGGAAAAATATGATTTGTCCCCCCCAATATATCACTGAAACATAACTATGTAATTTAAATAATATTAATAATACGCAATGAAAGCAATTGTGCTGATTATAGACACTTAATAGCGCATTTTTAAGTTTCAAAAGATTGCTAGGTAACAGAGAGGTTGTATCTACTGTCTGAAAGGCACTCAATGCACGTAACTGACGTGAGGTTAATCCAGTCAATCGCGCACACACACTAGCTGAATATGCAGAGCTAGCGCGCAAATATTAACTATTAAGCTAGCTAGTTCCTATTCCATTTATGTGGCGTCGTCAAAGATGGAATCTTTGCTATCGTCAATTTATTCCAAGATCAGCAAGCAGATGATGTAAGTTAGTGCTTCAAAGTCCCTGTGATAAGGTTAGCGATAAACTGAAATCCAAACTGAACAGAACTACACTCTCTTCTACCATTGTCTTAAATATATTTAATGGTCGCAAGGGAACTTTTATTTATTTATTTTATTTCACCTTTATTTAACCCGGGTAGCAAAGATTATAGCAAACACCACTGAAACGGAATTGGTGCTCGCTAGCTTTGCAAATTCAGCTATTGTTGGAAGCCAGCCAATATGAAACAAACTATTAAAATTACAAAAGGTTGCAGCATATGTTGTGTAAATGGTGAACTCATACAGCTGTCAACTCTTGTCATTTTTATCCGTTTCACATTTTAGATCGAAGCCCAAATAGAATGATTGAAGATGATAGAAGCCCATCTCCTACTGTAAATAACCTACACACTGTGTGTGTGTAGCCAGCCAGCCAGCCAGGTAGAAAAATGGCAGAAAAATAAAAGACGGACATCAGAGTATTTTTCAATACACCAAAACGCAAAGTAAGAACCCTAGTAGCCTAATATCTCAAAGACTAGTTGATAAAATGTTCATAAGAAAGAAATGAAATTCTAATGGAAATGTTTCACAATGATGTCATTAGGCAGAGCAGGCAACAGATGGCACACAGACAGCAGAGTTGGGGACAGATATGCAGGGACAGACTGGCAGAGACAGGGAGTCTCAGGTAAGTTTGTTGAGTCTTTGTTTGGCAACATTATGAAAGGTTCTCAATTTTTTTTACTTGTAAAATAGGAACATAATTGGAAAATGCCATGTATACCCCCACTCTCAACTTAAACTGGTGACTGAACTAAGATTTGTTAAAGGCAATGGTATTGCTGTTGTGATTAGTTGTGTAGTTTTGGGTACCGGTAGTTAGGAGTACGGCAAACACCTTATTTCTTTGGTTCCTCAATATACATTTACCATATTACAATGTAGGCTATGTGTTACAGCACTACTTTTGGTGTCCCCCTCAGGAATTGGTCTTGAGAAAATTTCATGTAATTGTCCCCTCCAAAGTTGATATCAGATTTTCGCCCCTGAACACATCCCATGGCTGAAGTTCAAGTTTCAAGTTTTAATGTCATGTGCACAAGTACAGTGAAATGCCTTTCTTGCCAGCTCTATATATATGTGTGTGTGTGTGTGTGTGTGTGTGTGTGTGTGTGTGTGTGTGTGTGTGTGTGTGTGTGTGTGTGTGTGTGTGTGTGTGTGTGTGTGTGTGTTGGATTGTGCGTAGAGACAGTTCAAAACTAAAAGGGTCAACTCAGATACTCCGTTTGTTAGCTATTTAGCAGTTTTATGGCTTGGAGATAGAAGATATTCAGGAGCCTGTTGGTGTCAGACTTGATCCACCGGTACCGGAAGCAGAAGGAACAGTCTATAGCTTCTTCACGACTGCGCATGTGTGGACCATTTTAAGTCCTTAGTGATGTGGACACAGAGGAACTTGAAGCTCTCGACCCGCTCCACTGCAGCCCCGTTGATGTGGATGGGGGCGTACTCGCCACACCGTTTCCTGTAGTCTACCATCAGCTCCATGGTCTTACAGAAGTTGAGGGAGAGGTTGTTGTCCCGGCTCACACTGCCAGGTCTCTGACCTCCTCCCTGTAGACTGTCTCATAGTTGTCGGTGATCAGGCCTACCACAGTTATGTCGTCAGCAAACTTGGTGATGGTGTGTTGGAGTCGTGCGTGGCTGCAGTCGTGGGTGAACAGGGAGTACAGGGGGTTGCTAGCTACTTCCAGACACAAATGAGAGAACAGCTCACTGACTATTTTACTTGCCCTAGCTTAGCTGGTTAGGCTGTTTTTATGTTATCCAGAGCGTTGGTGACTGCAACTGTGCTGCTGGCAACAATTGAATTCAGCTTTTTTGCTAACGTTTACTGACACCGGCCATATTCAACGGGTGTTGAGCGTTCGTAAATTCAAAGTCATTCTGCTCTCTGGCACACTCAGACGAGAGTGCTCTGAAATTGGAATAGATAGCCAGAACTAATTAACCAGCTACGACGTCTATCGACAGTTGTTGCAGTGACATCATAAAACATTATTTTGTTTACATTTTTACATTTTACATTTTAGTCATTTAGCAGACGCTCTTATCCAGAGCGACTTACATTTCATTTCATACATTTTTTTTTTTATTTATTTTTTTTCCCGTACTAGACATTTAGCTAGCTAGCTAAACAATTAACCATAATCCCAACTCATGACATTACTACCCTGTATGAATCTGCAGGTAGCTAACCAACCAGGTTCAATGTTAGCTAGCTAACAATAGGCTATAACTAGCAATGGAAATGGCTCTCAGATACAAATAATATTACTACACAGATCATACACATAACGTTAGCTAGCTACCTAACAGTACACTTTAACATACAATGAAAACAACTTTCTGACAAAATTTGAAACGTGTAATATCTGAAAATGTAGCCTGCGAGACTCTCTTACCCATATACATGGATGGACGCTTCTCCCTCTGTCACGGATGCCATGGTTGCCCTTAGTTTGAAGATTTACTCCAGAGACAGGAGTTTTATACAACAGCCTTCTTTCTGTGTGTTCTCTTTTCGACTCGGTCTGCATATTTGCAATCAAACGGCAGATTTTTTTCAATTTCCTTAGCTATCATACTCTAATTCCACTGATTTCAAAACTCTGTCCTCCATAAAGTGGAGAGCAACACTTATGCAGTTCTACTACGTGATATCTTTCAAAAAAGCCGCATTAGAAAGGATTACCTACACATACTGACCAGCTCATATTATAGACAGAAGCGAGCTACATGGCAGACCAATCCGAACTCATCTCTCGGCATGTCCAGCCCACTCATTATCTCAGCCAATCATGGCTAGCTGGAAGGTTGCTGGCTTTTTCCTCGGCTAAACCAACTAGGCTCGTAATTTAACAATTTTATTTGTATTTACAGATTGCATACAAGTTTGTTATTAACCTCTTACATTTAGATGTTCCACTAGCGGAACGCCGCTCCAATATCCAATGATAGGGCGTGGCGCGAAATACAAACTCCTCAAAAATCCAAAAACTTCAATTTTTCAAACATATGACTATTTTACACCATTTTAAAGACAAGACTCTCCTTTATCTAACCACATTGTCCGATTTCAAAAAGGCTTTACAACGAAAGCAAAACATTAGATTATGTCAGGAGAGTACCCAGCCAGAAATAATCACACACCCATTTTTCAAGCTAGCATATAATGTCACAAAAACCAAAACCACAGCTAAATGCAGCACTAACCTTTGATGATCTTCATCAGATGACACTCCTAGGACATTATGTTATACAATACATGCATGTTTTGTTCAATCAAGTTCATATTTATATCAAAAACCAGCTTTTTACATTAGCATGTGACGTTCAGAACTAGCATACCCACCGAAACTTCCGGTGAATTTACTAAATTACTCATGATAAACGTTCACAAAAAACATAACAATTATTTTAAGAATTATAGATACAGAACTCCTTTATGCAATCGCTATGTCAGATTTTAAAATAGCTTTTCGGTGAAAGCACATTTTGCAATATTCTGAGTACATAGCCCGGCCATCATGGCTAGCTATTTTGACACCCACCAAGTTTGGCACTCACCAAACTCAGATTTACTATAAGAAAAATTGGATTACCTTTACTGTTCTTCGTCAGAATGCACTCCCAGGACTTCTACTTCAACACCCAATGTTGTTTTGGTTCCAAATAATCCATAGTTATATCCAAATAGCTGCGTTTGTTCTTGCTTTCAAGACACTATCCGAAGGGTGACGCGCCGGCGTGTATCGTGACAAAACATTTCTAAATATTCCATTACCGTACTTCGAAGCATGTCAAACGCTGTTTAAAATCAATTTTTATGCGATTTTTCTCATAAAATAGCGATAATATTCCGACCGGGAGACGTTGTTTTCGTTCAAACACTGAAAATGTAAAATGGACTCTTCACGTGCACGCGCACGCCCGTGTCATTGTTCTCAGATCGACCACTTTCCAAATGCCCTACTGTTTTTCTCAGAAGGCGCCAGAACGGGGAATGATGACTCTGCAGGGACTGCAGAGTCATCATTCCCCGTTCTGGCGCCTTCTGAGAGCCTAATGGAGCCTTAGAAAATGTCATGTTACAGCAGAGATCCTCTATTTTCCATAAAGAGGCTATAGAAGGACAAGAAATGGTCAGAGAGGGCACTTCCTGTATGGAATCTTCTCAGGTTTTGGCCTGCCATATGAGTTCTGTTATACTCACAGACACCATTCAAACAGTTTTAGAAACTTTAGGGTGTTTTCTATCCACATCTACTAATTATATGCATATTCTAGTTTCTGGGCAGGAGTAATAACCAGATTAAATCGGGTACGTTTTTTATCTGGCCGTGAAAATACTGCCCCCTATCCTAAACAGGTTAAGGCACATGAAAGTTCACATGTTCCAGAAAACAACATTTAAAAAAAATAGTTTACGTTTAAATGGCGCTCCTGTGAAGTAGTGACACGCGACATAGGCCTAGTTTCCTGAAATGAGAAACATATTGTCCTTTTGCTCGTTTGATGACTCTGCAGAGGTCATAGCTTCAGTGTTAATCTAGGGGTTTTGATTGTTGCATTTCCTAATGAAGCCTGTGACCGAGGTGGTTAGCCTTGGAACATAATATTCCAATTAGCGCTATCAAAGCTCCTGTAGCATAATGTCTGATTCTGATGATCATTTCTCAACGGAGCGAGTCACGGGTACTTCCTGTTCGAGCTTCTGCATGTAAACAGGAATAAATAGTACGGAGTTATGTTCTGATTTGCCGAATGGGGGACGACGGACGACCTTGTATGCTTGCTTGTGGGTAGAGTAATATTGGTGACGTGTTGATGGGAGTTAGGCATAAGTTGTCTTAACCTCTATGGGCTAGGTGGGACGCAAGCGTCCCACCCGTGGTGCACTCCATCAACAGCAGGTGCATTTCAAGAGCGGCAAATTTGAATCCAAATAAATGTCAAAATTCAAATTTTTCAAACATACAACAATTTTACACCCTTTGAAAGATAAACATCTCCTTAATCTAACCTTACGGCGAAAGCATAAATTTAGAGTATGTTAGGACAGTACATTTACAAGAGTTGTGTGTAATGTTGTGCCAATTCAAAGACAGGCGTCACCAAAACCATAAATCAGCTAAAATGATGCACTAACCTTTTACAATCTCCAACAGATGACACTCCTAGGACATTGTGTTAGACAATGCATGCATTTTTAGTTCTATCAAGTTCATATTTATATCCAAAAACAGCGTTTTACTGTGGCGTTGATGTTCAGGAAATCGTTTCCCTCCAATAACCGGCATTCAAGTCAGCACCACAAATTAAATAATTAAAATTAGAAAACATTGGTAAAATATTATATTGTCATTTAAAGAATTATAGATTTACGTCTCTTGAACGCAATCAACTTGCCAGATTTAAAAATAACCTTACTGGGAAATCACACTTTGCAATAATCTGAGCACTGCGCCCAGAAAAATACGCGTTGCGATACAGACTAGCCGCCATGTTGGGGAGATCTAAAATCGAAAATACTATGTAAATAATCCATTACCTTTGATTCTCTTCATAAGATGTCACTTCCAGGTATCACAGGTCCATAACGAATGTAGTTTTGTTCAAAAAAGCTCATAATTTATGTCCAAAAATCTCCGTCTTGTTAGCACATGATCTAAGCCCGCCGGACTTCACTTCATGAACGAGGGGAAAAAATATATTTACATTCGTTCAAACATGTCAAACGTTGTATAGCATAAATCATTAGGGCCTTTTTTAACCAGAACATGAATAATATTCAAGGTGGACGAATGCATTCTCTTTTATAACGTATTGGAACGAGGGAACCCAACATGAACTCGCGCGCCAGGTGTCTAATGGGCCATCATCGTTCCATGGCTCTTGTTCGGTCAGATCTCCCTCCAGAAGACTCAAAACACTTTGTAAAGGCTGGTGACATCTAGTGGAAGCAATAGGAAGTGCCAAAATATTCCTCAGCCCCTGTGTTTTTCAATGGCATAGGTTTAAAGGTAATACAACACATCAGGTATCCACTTCCTGTCAGAAAATGTCTCAGGGTTTTGCCTGCCAAATGAGTTCTGTTATACTCACAGACAGCATTCAAACAGTTTTAGAAACTTTAGGGTGTTTTCTATCCATATATAATAAGTATATGCATATTCTAGTTACTGGGTAGGATTAGTAACCAGATTAAATCGGGTACATTTTTTTATCCAGCCGTGCAAATACTGCCCCCTAGCCCCAACAGGTTAATGATGCTGAATTAAAATTGCCAGCAACAAGGAAAGCAGCCTTCGGGTGCAAGTTTTCTTGCTTGTTTATTGCCTCTTACAGTTTTTTAAGTGCCAGCTTGTTATTTTCATTGTCATGAGTTGGAATGTGCAGTATACAACAGCTGAAAACTCCCTCGTGAGGTAGAAGGGTCGGGATTTGACCATCAGGTATTCCAACACAGGTAAACAAAGGGTCGATATTTGCACTGCGCTCGAGTCAGCACACCATTTGTTGTTGATGAAGAGGCAAATCTTTACCCCTCTTGCTTTCCCTGACGCCACTGTCCTGTTCGCTCAGTGAATGGAGAATCAATCGAGTAGGATAACCATGGGGGTATCTTATCCGAAAGCCGTGTTTCATAAAAGCAGAGAATATTGCAATTCCGATAGTCCCTTTGGTAGCAAATCAGTGATTGGAGGTCATCAATCTTATTATCAAGTGACTGAAAGTGATTATTGGCCAATAGAATGGAGGGAAGTGGTGTCCGGTTTTCCATTCACCTTAATCTTGCCTCTCTTGCCTCTGTAACGCCGGCGTCTCCTCTTCAATACCCCAAAAATGGGTCGGAATTACAGAAAAAGACCAAGGCAGATGAGTCGAAGTCGCATCTCATTCTTGGAGAGATGTTTCCTAATCCCCTCTGCTCTTGTTCCCTCCCTTTCACAGATTGAACAGGAATGGATGGGTAACCGTACATGTACTGTATCTAGGGAAAGCGTGTGAGTTGTTTGTTATTATTGTAATGTTAGTACCGTAATTTAATCGGATAACTCTTCTTGGCTCTTCTATGTCCAACATGTGGAAAATTACACTATATAATCAATATAATAATGCACTACATGACCAAAAGTATGTGGACACCTGCTCGCCAAACATCTCATTCTAAGGTCATGGGCATTAATATGGAGTTGGTCCCCTTTTGCTATTATAACAGCCTCCACTCTTCTGGGAAGGCTTTCCACTAGATGTTGGAACATTACTGCAGGGACTTGCTTCCATTCAGCCATTAGGCCTGGCTCGCAATCTCGACAAACCCTTTCTGTATGGCCCTCGCTTTGTGCACAGAGGCATTGTCATGCTGAAACAGGAAAGGTCCTTCCTCAAACTGTTGCCACAAAGTTGAAATCACAGAATCGTTAGAATGTCATTGTTTGCTGTAGCGTTAATATTTCCCTTCACTGGAACTGAGGGGCCTAGCCCGAACCATGAAAAACAGCCCTATACCATTATTCCTCCTCCACCAAACTTTACAGTTGGCACTATGCATTCAGGCACGTAGAGTTCACCTGGTATCCGCCAAACCCAGATTAGTCCGTCGGACTGCCAGCTGGTGAAGCGTGATTCATCACTCCAATGGCGGCGCTTGGCATTGAGCGTGGTGATCTTAGGCTTGTGTGCGGCTGCTTGGTCAAGGAAACCCATTTCATGAAGCTCCCAACAAACAGTTCTTGTGCTGTGCAGAAGTTTGACGAACTGACTTGTTGGAAAGGTACTATCCTATGACGGTGCCACTTTAAATATAAACTATGTAGAGCGGGATGGGAATGTGATGGTACTGTTGTGTAGTAGTAATATAATCTATGTAGAGCGGGATGGGAATGTGATGGTACTGTTGTGTAGTAGTAATAGAATCTATGTAGAGTGGGATGGGAATGTGATGGTACTGTTGTGTAGTAGTAATATAATCTATGTAGAGCGGGATGGGGAATGTGAAGTAGTAATATAATCTATGTAGAGCGGGATGGGGAATGTGATGGTACTGTTGTGTAGTAGTAATATAATCTATGTAGAGCGGGATGGGGAATGTGATGGTACTGTTGTGTAGTAGTAATATAATCTATGTAGAGCGGGATGGGAATGTGATGGTACTGTTGTGTAGTAGTAATATAATCTATGTAGAGCGGGATGGGAATGTGATGGTACTGTTGTGTAGTAGTAATATAATCTATGTAGAGCGGGATGGGAATGTGATGGTACTGTTGTGTAGTAGTAATATAATCTATGTAGAGCGGGATGGGGAATGTGAAGTAGTAATATAATCTATGTAGAGCAGGATGGGGAATGTGATGGTACTGTTGTGTAGTAGTAATATAATCTATGTAGAGTGGGATGGGAATGTGATGGTACTGTTGTGTAGTAGTAATATAATCTATGTAGAGCGGGATGGGAATGTGATGGTACTGTTGTGTAGTAGTAATATAATCTATGTAGAGTGGGATGGGAATGTGATGGTACTGTTGTGTAGTAGTAATATAATCTATGTAGAGCGGGATGGGGAATGTGATGGTACTGTTGTGTAGTAGTAATATAATCTATGTAGAGCGGGATGGTAATGTGATGGTACTGTTGTGTAGTAGTAATATAATCTATGTAGAGCGGGATGGGAATGTGATGGTACTGTTGTGTAGTAGTAATATAATCTATGTAGAGCGGGATGGGAATGTGATGGTACTGTTGTGTAGTAGTAATATAATCTATGTAGAGCGGGATGGGAATGTGATGGTACTGTTGTGTAGTAGTAATATAATCTATGTAGAGCGGGATGGGGAATGTGATGGTACTGTTGTGTAGTAGTAATATAATCTATGTAGAGCGGGATGGGAATGTGATGGTACTGTTGTGTAGTAGTAATATAATCTATGTAGAGCGGGATGGGGAATGTGAAGTAGTAATATAATCTATGTAGAGCGGGATGGGGAATGTGATGGTACTGTTGTGTAGTAGTAATATAATATATGTAGAGTGGGATGGGAATGTGATGGTACTGTTGTGTAGTAGTAATATAATCTATGTAGAGCGGGATGGGAATGTGATGGTACTGTTGTGTAGTAGTAATATAATCTATGTAGAGCGGGATGAGGAATGTGATGGTACTGTTGTGTAGTAGTAATATAATCTATGTAGAGCGGGATGGGGAATGTGATGGTACTGTTGTGTAGTAGTAATATAATCTATGTAGAGCGGGATGGGAATGTGATGGTACTGTTGTGTAGTAGTAATATAATCTATGTAGAGCGGGATGGGAATGTGATGGTACTGTTGTGTAGTAGTAATATAATCTATGTAGAGCGGGATGGGAATGTGATGGTACTGTTGTGTAGTAGTAATATAATCTATGTAGAGCGGGATGGGGAATGTGATGGTACTGTTGTGTAGTAGTAATATAATCTATGTAGAGCGGGATGGGGAATGTGATGGTACTGTTGTGTAGTAGTAATATAATATATGTAGAGCGGGATGGGAATGTGATGGTACTGTTGTGTAGTAGTAATATAATCTATGTAGAGCGGGATGGGAATGTGATGGTACTGTTGTGTAGTAGTAATATAATCTATGTAGAGCGGGATGGGAATGTGATGGTACTGTTGTGTAGTAGTAATATAATCTATGTAGAGCGGGATGGGAATGTGATGGTACTGTTGTGTAGTAGTAATATAATCTATGTAGAGCGGGATGGGGAATGTGAAGTAGTAATATAATCTATGTAGAGCGGGATGGGAATGTGATGGTACTGTTGTGTAGTAGTAATATAATATATGTAGAGCGGGATGGGAATGTGATGGTACTGTTCTGTAGTAGTAATATAATATATGTAGAGCGGGATGGGAATGTGATGGTACTGTTGTGTAGTAGTAATATAATCTATGTAGAGCGGGATGGGAATGTGATGGTACTGTTGTGTAGTAGTAATATAATCTATGTAGAGCGGGATGGGAATGTGATGGTACTGTTGTGTAGTAGTAATATAATCTATGTAGAGCGGGATGGGAATGTGATGGTACTGTTGTGTAGTAGTAATATAATCTATGTAGAGCGGGATGGGGAATGTGAAGTAGTAATATAATCTATGTAGAGCGGGATGGGGAATGTGATGGTACTGTTGTGTAGTAGTAATATAATCTATGTAGAGCGGGATGGGGAATGTGATGGTACTGTTGTGTAGTAGTAATATAATCTATGTAGAGCGGGATGGGAATGTGATGGTACTGTTGTGTAGTAGTAATATAATCTATGTAGAGCGGGATGGGAATGTGATGGTACTGTTGTGTAGTAGTAATATAATATATGTAGAGTGGGATGGGAATGTGATGGTACTGTTGTGTAGTAGTAATATAATCTATGTAGAGCGGGATGGGAATGTGATGGTACTGTTGTGTAGTAGTAATATAATCTATGTAGAGTGGGATGGGAATGTGATGGTACTGTTGTGTAGTAGTAATATAATCTATGTAGAGCGGGATGGGGAATGTGAAGTAGTAATATAATCTATGTAGAGCGGGATGGGGAATGTGATGGTACTGTTGTGTAGTAGTAATATAATCTATGTAGAGCGGGATGGGAATGTGATGGTACTGTTGTGTAGTAGTAATATAATCTATGTAGAGCGGGATGGGAATGTGATGGTACTGTTGTGTAGTAGTAATATAATCTATGTAGAGCGGGATGGGAATGTAATGGTACTGTTGTGTAGTAGTAATATAATCTATGTAGAGCGGGATGGGAATGTGATGGTACTGTTGTGTAGTAGTAATATAATCTATGTAGAGCGGGATGGTAATGTGATGGTACTGTTGTGTAGTAGTAATATAATCTATGTAGAGCGGGATGGGGAATGTGATGGTACTGTTGTGTAGTAGTAATATAATCTATGTAGAGCGGGATGGGAATGTGATGGTACTGTTGTGTAGTAGTAATATAATCTATGTAGAGCGGGATGGGGAATGTGATGGTACTGTTGTGTAGTAGTAATATAATCTATGTAGAGCGGGATGGGAATGTGATGGTACTGTTGTGTAGTAGTAATATAATATATGTAGAGTGGGATGGGAATGTGATGGTACTGTTGTGTAGTAGTAATATAATCTATGTAGAGCGGGATGGGAATGTGAAGTAGTAATATAATCTATGTAGAGCGGGATGGGAATGTGATGGTACTGTTGTGTAGTAGTAATATAATCTATGTAGAGCGGGATGGGAATGTGATGGTACTGTTGTGTAGTAGTAATATAATCTATGTAGAGCGGGATGGTAATGTGATGGTACTGTTGTGTAGTAGTAATATAATCTATGTAGAGCGGGATGGGAATGTGATGGTACTGTTGTGTAGTAGTAATATAATCTATGTAGAGCGGGATGGGGAATGTGATGATACTGTTGTGTAGTAGTAATATAATCTATGTAGAGCGGGATGGGAATGTGATGGTACTGTTTTGTAGTAGTAATATAATCTATGTAGAGCGGGATGGGGAATGTGATGGTACTGTTGTGTAGTAGTAATATAATCTATGTAGAGCGGGATGGGGAATGTGAAGTAGTAATATAATCTATGTAGAGCGGGATGGGGAATGTGATGGTACTGTTGTGTAGTAGTAATATAATCTATGTAGAGCGGGATGGGGAATGTGATGGTACTGTTGTGTAGTAGTAATATAATCTATGTAGAGCGGGATGGGAATGTGATGGTACTGTTGTGTAGTAGTAATATAATCTATGTAGAGCGGGATGGGGAATGTGATGGTACTGTTGTGTAGTAGTAATATAATCTATGTAGAGCGGGATGGGAATGTGATGGTACTGTTGTGTAGTAGTAATATAATCTATGTAGAGCGGGATGGGAATGTGATGGTACTGTTGTGTAGTAGTAATATAATCTATGTAGAGCGGGATGGGAATGTGATGGTACTGTTGTGTAGTAGTAATATAATCTATGTAGAGCGGGATGGGAATGTGATGGTACTGTTGTGTAGTAGTAATATAATCTATGTAGAGCGGGATGAAAATGTGATGGTACTGTTGTGTAGTAGTAATATAATCTATGTAGAGCGGGATGGGAATGTGAAGTAGTAATATAATCTATGTAGAGCGGGATGGGAATGTGATGGTACTGTTGTGTAGTAGTAATATAATCTATGTAGAGCGGGATGGGGAATGTGATGGTACTGTTGTGTAGTAGTAATATAATCTATGTAGAGCGGGATGGGAATGTGATGGTACTGTTGTGTAGTAGTAATATAATCTATGTAGAGCGGGATGGGGAATGTGAAGTAGTAATATAATCTATGTAGAGCGGGATGGGAATGTGATGGTACTGTTGTGTAGTAGTAATATAATATATGTAGAGCGGGATGGGAATGTGATGGTACTGTTGTGTAGTAGTAATATAATCTATGTAGAGTGGGATGGGAATGTGATGGTACTGTTGTGTAGTAGTAATATAATCTATGTAGAGCGGGATGGGAATGTGATGGTACTGTTGTGTAGTAGTAATATAATCTATGTAGAGCGGGATGGGGAATGTGATGGTACTGTTGTGTAGTAGTAATATAATATATGTAGAGCGGGATGGGAATGTGATGGTACTGTTGTGTAGTAGTAATATAATCTATGTAGAGTGGGATGGGAATGTGATGGTACTGTTGTGTAGTAGTAATATAATCTATGTAGAGCGGGATGGGAATGTGATGGTACTGTTGTGTAGTAGTAATATAATCTATGTAGAGCGGGATGGGGAATGTGATGGTACTGTTGTGTAGTAGTAATATAATCTATGTAGAGCGGGATGGGAATGTGATGGTACTGTTGTGTAGTAGTAATATAATCTATGTAGAGCGGGATGGGAATGTGATGGTACTGTTGTGTAGTAGTAATATAATCTATGTAGAGCGGGATGGGAATGTGATGGTACTGTTGTGTAGTAGTAATATAATCTATGTAGAGTGGGATGGGAATGTGATGGTACTGTTGTGTAGTAGTAATATAATCTATGTAGAGCGGGATGGTAATGTGATGGTACTGTTGTGTAGTAGTAATATAATCTATGTAGAGCGGGATGGGAATGTGATGGTACTGTTGTGTAGTAGTAATATAATCTATGTAGAGTGGGATGGGAATGTGATGGTACTGTTGTGTAGTAGTAATATAATCTATGTAGAGCGGGATGGGAATGTGATGGTACTGTTGTGTAGTAGTAATATAATCTATGTAGAGTGGGATGGGGAATGTGATGGTACTGTTGTGTAGTAGTAATATAATCTATGTAGAGCGGGATGGGGAATGTGAAGTAGTAATATAATCTATGTAGAGCGGGATGGGGAATGTGATGGTACTGTTGTGTAGTAGTAATATAATCTATGTAGAGTGGGATGGGAATGTGATGGTACTGTTGTGTAGTAGTAATATAATCTATGTAGAGTGGGATGGGGAATGTGATGGTACTGTTGTGTAGTAGTAATATAATCTATGTAGAGCGGGATGGGGAATGTGATGGTACTGTTGTGTAGTAGTAATATAATCTATGTAGAGTGGGATGGGAATGTGATGGTACTGTTGTGTAGTAGTAATATAATCTATGTAGAGCGGGATGGGAATGTGATGGTACTGTTGTGTAGTAGTAATATAATCTATGTAGAGCGGGATGGGGAATGTGATGGTACTGTTGTGTAGTAGTAATATAATCTATGTAGAGCGGGATGGGAATGTGATGGTACTGTTGTGTAGTAGTAATATAATCTATGTAGAGCGGGATGGGGAATGTGAAGTAGTAATATAATCTATGTAGAGCGGGATGGGGAATGTGATGGTACTGTTGTGTAGTAGTAATATAATATATGTAGAGTGGGATGGGAATGTGATGGTACTGTTGTGTAGTAGTAATATAATCTATGTAGAGCGGGATGGGAATGTGATGGTACTGTTGTGTAGTAGTAATATAATCTATGTAGAGCGGGATGGGGAATGTGATGGTACTGTTGTGTAGTAGTAATATAATCTATGTAGAGCGGGATGGGGAATGTGATGGTACTGTTGTGTAGTAGTAATATAATCTATGTAGAGCGGGATGGGAATGTGATGGTACTGTTGTGTAGTAGTAATATAATCTATGTAGAGCGGGATGGGAATGTGATGGTACTGTTGTGTAGTAGTAATATAATCTATGTAGAGCGGGATGGGAATGTGATGGTACTGTTGTGTAGTAGTAATATAATCTATGTAGAGCGGGATGGGGAATGTGATGGTACTGTTGTGTAGTAGTAATATAATCTATGTAGAGCGGGATGGGAATGTGATGGTACTGTTGTGTAGTAGTAATATAATCTATGTAGAGCGGGATGGGAATGTGATGGTACTGTTGTGTAGTAGTAATATAATCTATGTAGAGCGGGATGGGAATGTGATGGTACTGTTGTGTAGTAGTAATATAATCTATGTAGAGCGGGATGGGGAATGTGATGGTACTGTTGTGTAGTAGTAATATAATCTATGTAGAGCGGGATGGGAATGTGATGGTACTGTTGTGTAGTAGTAATATAATCTATGTAGAGCGGGATGGGGAATGTGAAGTAGTAATATAATCTATGTAGAGCGGGATGGGAATGTGATGGTACTGTTGTGTAGTAGTAATATAATCTATGTAGAGCGGGATGGGAATGTGATGCTACTGTTGTGTAGTAGTAATATAATCTATGTAGAGCGGGATGGTAATGTGATGGTACTGTTGTGTAGTAGTAATATAATCTATGTAGAGCGGGATGGGAATGTGATGGTACTGTTGTGTAGTAGTAATATAATCTATGTAGAGCGGGATGGGGAATGTGATGGTACTGTTGTGTAGTAGTAATATAATATATGTAGAGCGGGATGGGAATGTGATGGTACTGTTGTGTAGTAGTAATATAATCTATGTAGAGCGGGATGGGAATGTGATGGTACTGTTGTGTAGTAGTAATATAATCTATGTAGAGCGGGATGGGAATGTGATGGTACTGTTGTGTAGTAGTAATATAATCTATGTAGAGCGGGATGGGGAATGTGAAGTAGTAATATAATCTATGTAGAGCGGGATGGGGAATGTGATGGTACTGTTGTGTAGTAGTAATATAATCTATGTAGAGCGGGATGGGGAATGTGATGGTACTGTTGTGTAGTAGTAATATAATCTATGTAGAGCGGGATGGGAATGTGATGGTACTGTTGTGTAGTAGTAATATAATCTATGTAGAGCGGGATGGGAATGTGATGGTACTGTTGTGTAGTAGTAATATAATATATGTAGAGTGGGATGGGAATGTGATGGTACTGTTGTGTAGTAGTAATATAATCTATGTAGAGCGGGATGGGAATGTGATGGTACTGTTGTGTAGTAGTAATATAATCTATGTAGAGTGGGATGGGAATGTGATGGTACTGTTGTGTAGTAGTAATATAATCTATGTAGAGCGGGATGGGGAATGTGAAGTAGTAATATAATCTATGTAGAGCGGGATGGGGAATGTGATGGTACTGTTGTGTAGTAGTAATATAATCTATGTAGAGCGGGATGGGAATGTGATGGTACTGTTGTGTAGTAGTAATATAATCTATGTAGAGCGGGATGGGAATGTGATGGTACTGTTGTGTAGTAGTAATATAATCTATGTAGAGCGGGATGGGAATGTAATGGTACTGTTGTGTAGTAGTAATATAATCTATGTAGAGCGGGATGGGAATGTGATGGTACTGTTGTGTAGTAGTAATATAATCTATGTAGAGCGGGATGGTAATGTGATGGTACTGTTGTGTAGTAGTAATATAATCTATGTAGAGCGGGATGGGGAATGTGATGGTACTGTTGTGTAGTAGTAATATAATCTATGTAGAGCGGGATGGGAATGTGATGGTACTGTTGTGTAGTAGTAATATAATCTATGTAGAGCGGGATGGGGAATGTGATGGTACTGTTGTGTAGTAGTAATATAATCTATGTAGAGCGGGATGGGAATGTGATGGTACTGTTGTGTAGTAGTAATATAATATATGTAGAGTGGGATGGGAATGTGATGGTACTGTTGTGTAGTAGTAATATAATCTATGTAGAGCGGGATGGGAATGTGAAGTAGTAATATAATCTATGTAGAGCGGGATGGGAATGTGATGGTACTGTTGTGTAGTAGTAATATAATCTATGTAGAGCGGGATGGGAATGTGATGGTACTGTTGTGTAGTAGTAATATAATCTATGTAGAGCGGGATGGGGAATGTGATGATACTGTTGTGTAGTAGTAATATAATCTATGTAGAGTGGGATGGGGAATGTGATGGTACTGTTGTGTAGTAGTAATATAATCTATGTAGAGCGGGATGGGGAATGTGATGGTACTGTTGTGTAGTAGTAATATAATCTATGTAGAGCGGGATGGGGAATGTGATGATACTGTTGTGTAGTAGTAATATAATCTATGTAGAGCGGGATGGGAATGTGATGGTACTGTTTTGTAGTAGTAATATAATCTATGTAGAGCGGGATGGGGAATGTGATGGTACTGTTGTGTAGTAGTAATATAATCTATGTAGAGCGGGATGGGAATGTGATGGTACTGTTGTGTAGTAGTAATATAATCTATGTAGAGCGGGATGGGAATGTGATGGTACTGTTGTGTAGTAGTAATATAATCTATGTAGAGCGGGATGGGAATGTGATGGTACTGTTGTGTAGTAGTAATATAATCTATGTAGAGCGGGATGGGAATGTGATGGTACTGTTGTGTAGTAGTAATATAATCTATGTAGAGCGGGATGGGAATGTGATGGTACTGTTGTGTAGTAGTAATATAATCTATGTAGAGCGGGATGGGAATGTGATGGTACTGTTGTGTAGTAGTAATATAATCTATGTAGAGCGGGATGGGAATGTGAAGTAGTAATATAATCTATGTAGAGCGGGATGGGAATGTGATGGTACTGTTGTGTAGTAGTAATATAATCTATGTAGAGCGGGATGGGGAATGTGATGGTACTGTTGTGTAGTAGTAATATAATCTATGTAGAGCGGGATGGGAATGTGATGGTACTGTTGTGTAGTAGTAATATAATCTATGTAG